>NW_027498413.1:0-64707 GCF_021521415.1 Bidens hawaiensis | reverse complement strand
TAAACTTTATTTTATAAAAACCGACAAGTTTAACATGTTGTTTCCGCATCTTTACAAAAAGCCAATATGTGTATGTATAGTGCATACAGAGCAAGGTTATAATAAGAAGTAGATTTTTTCTAAGAAGTGTAGAAAGTGTGTTTTCACCATTAGATATAATAAAACACATTGCATAATAAACACACCACAACTAAAATAAAACAAATCGCACAATAAACACACTTTTCATATCCACCATAGATCAACATATCTAATGCACCAGATTACTTCTTACACTTCTTAGACACACTACACTTCTTATTTTAACCACACCCTTCATATACATATATATAAGGGTTCAAATAAAAAATAATTGTTTTTTGAGAATACTTTAAAATAAAGTACATCACCTAAATAGGACACTATACCATCTAAATAGGAAACTATACAACTTTTAAAAACTACTAATCTCAACCACTAGATCCTAGATTTAAGGGTCTACATCTATTCTTATGTTTCTCACAAAACTATTATTTTTTATGTTAACCCTATCATATATATATATATATGTGTGTGTATGTATATTAATATAATATAAATTGATTTAATAATCTAAATAATAAAGATTTTTAAATAATAAAAATAATTATAAATATACGAATGATATCTATACTATATTATAATACATATAAGAAGGGCAAGAAAGTAATTTCATGAAAACTCTTAAAATCAAGAGTTTACAACCCACATTGCATATTGTATAACTTTCTATTGCCATTTTCATAAAATCGTACATCCCGCTGGTTTTTCAAAATTCAAACCCTAAATACCAACCACCGCCTTTCCCCTCTTCAGTTTTTGAATTTTATCTCCCAAAAAAACTCTAGATATGTTACTTCTCCATCGTCTTCAGCTCCCCTTACACCTACAACGGCTTCATTTCATCTTCATGCACTCTGATGCGGTGGCAACTGGTCAGGCGACTTCAATCAAGCTATGAGCTAGATCATGTAAGTACAATTTGTTTCTCTATTCGGTTATATATTCACAACCAGTTCAAGATCTAGGGAATGATGGTTACAAGAGAGCAAGAAGCTCCAATTTTTAACTCTTATCTATCTCTAAATTATGAAAACGATTGACTGTTGATAATTTGTTTTCATTTTTTTTTTGTTTTTGTTTCAGGAGAGGGAGAGAGAGAGAGAGAGAGAGAGTTGTACTTTATCCATATGTCGAGAAAGTGATACCAGTCTTCAGGTTTGATTTTGTTCTTATATTAACTATCAATTGCATATTTTAGGTGTAATGGACATATTGAACTATTGTTTTGTGCAATGGCTGTGTTTATCTTTTTTGTGTTTGTCTTTCAAATGTTCTTGCCATCATCCACTGTGGAGAAAGCTGGTAAAAATTTCTTGATACAAAAAGATGATACCTTTGTAGATAGATTAAAAAATTTCTTTCTGGAATATTGTGGATTGTATTTTGTTGAGGGTGTTAAGTTTTAGCCCATATATATTTTACTTTAAATTTTAAAGAGAATAAGGATTTTTATAATCTGCTGTCTTAACTCTTAAGGCACAAACAAAGTAATGAGATTTGGGTACATAATGAAAGTAGTGCCCGTTCATTTTTAATTTGTTCTTAGTATAATACCTTGTGAGTTTGTGCAACACTTTGTGTAAAGGGTATTATTGTTGTTATGTTGTTCTGTTAGGGGTTAATTGTCCATTGGATTAGGGCAATAGAATGAAGATTGCCCTTGATGTTGTAAGAGGATTTTCATATTTGTATGAACCGCTTGAAAATTTGACAAAACTTGATCAACAAAAGTTCGTTATTAGTGAAGTATGCGTGTGGGATGAAACTTTTAACGAGTCGTACATTGAACATGCGAAATAACCATGTGCTGTAGCAACTCCAGGTAACTAAACTCTGTTTTACATCATGTGCTTACAAAAGAATTAAATTATGTTATTTTATTAACATTTCTTTATATTTTGTTTGATTAATTAAATTGGTTGGGGTTATGTTGGACAGTTTAACGAAGATTAAATAGATATACTAAATATTTCAAGTAAAAAATATATATAAAAATATAATGTTCCGCGAGCTAGTTAGATATTGATAAACTCGGTCTCATTTATTAGACATGATTATTTTAGGCTCAACCACCATGTTTAAGCTCGGCTCAATTCAAAATTTTTGCGAGCGGACGTCGAGTAGCTCAAGAACGGCTTGGATTGTTTACACCCCTACAATTAGGTATGCTAATCTTAACATCAAAATTAAATTTAAGTGTATTCAGGATTATACATCTTAAGATGCTAATCTTAATATCAAAACTAAATTCATGTGTATTCACTAGATTAGAGTGGTTAAAGAAAGTCTTTTAGTTGGAGCATCTCAATATAGAAGATTGATTGTTTAGAATTGTCACACAAGTCAAAAAAGACATGCTAGCCTTGATCTTATTAGCACATATGCTAATGAAATATGACCCACGCATGCATTCCTCACGTGAGATCAGCTGAATTTAGTCATGTATTTTTTTTACTTTCAGTTATGTTTAAGTTGTGTGTTGAATAAGTAGCCCTGATTACTTGGTCTTCTTGTTGAATCCGAGATCTAGGGTTTTAGCCGTTTGAGTCATGATCTATTTATTTTGTAATCACTGATCTCATAATTTATGCAATCCTGCTATCAATAATATTCAAGCCATTCTATTCATTCTTGTTCCTGATCATCATATCAATCTGATTCAATCAGATTGGTATCAGAGCTACAGATTAATCGATTCTTCACTCATCATATCTACTTCGATTTCTCATTACCCTAACCTAGTTTGCCCCCTATGGCCGATCAAGTCAATACCCTGCCCACTGCACCTACACCAATTCCCATATTCAAAGGAGAAGGGTATGAATATTGGAGTATCCGGATGAAGACTATCCTCAAATCCCATTATCTATAGGATCTGGTGCAAAAGGGTGTCGACATGAACGAAAAAGATCAAGGAAAACTCAAGAAAGCCCAAAAGAGATATGCTTTTGCTATGGCCATTATTCAACAGGCTTTACATGATTAGTTATTCTATCATGTTGTTGCTGCCTCCACAGCTAATGAAACTTGGGAAATTTTGAAATTAGAATTTCAAGGAGATTCACAAGTTAAGTCTGTGAAGCTCCAGGGCCTGAAATGGGATTTTGAGAATATTCTTATCAAAGAAGGAGAAGCAGTAGGTGATTATTTTGGGAGAGTAATGGCTCTAGTAAGTCAGATACAAGCTTTTGGTGAGATAATTGCTGATAAGGTTGTAGTTGAAAAGGTATTACGTAGTCTAATCACTAAGTTTGATTATGTAGTACCCTCAGTCGAACTTAACAGTAATCTTGCTACACTTACTCCCATGAAACTTATGGGTTGTCTTTAGTCTCAAGAAGAAAGAATTAATAGCAGAACACCTAAGAAGACTAATGGTGGAGATGCCCAGGCCCTGCAAGTTATGCAGGAGTCTAATAAAAACAAGAGGAGCTTTGTACGTGGCAGAGGAAGGTTGTCATTTAGAGGAAGAGGTTTTGGGAGAATTCAAATTCTCCCAATTCCATGATACCCCATTGTACATGCTGCAATAAATATGGTCACAAAAAAAAGAGACTGTTGGTAAAATGAAGACACAGCTGCTACTGCTTCTGATGAGAATGGAATTACTCAAGAAGATGATGTAAGATTGTTTATGGCACTATTGGATGACTCAACTAGTGGTAATGAAGCCACTCATTGGTTTCTGGATTCAGGGGCATCTAACCATATGACCGGGGCTAAAAAATGCTTCACTACTCTAGATGAAAGCTTTAATACTGGGATCAAACTTGGTGATAGGATCGAGATTCAAGTCCAAGGAAAGGGGACCATGAAGATTGTCACTCAAAATGGTAACACTAGACTTCTTGATGATGTTTATTTTGCGCCACATTTGGCCTATAATCTGTGAAGTGTTGGCCAATTAATGCAAAAAGGGCATGCTTTATTATTTAATAAGGGCGAATGCGTCATTACACACAAACCCTATCATAAAGTATTGATGAGTGTACATGTGCTAAGTAATAACATGTTTCTCTTGGATGCCTCCAAGACCGGAACCTGTCCAAGCACACATACATCCATTGATGCAACCTCAAAACTCTGGCACATGAGGTATGGGCATTATCATTGTGAAAGTCTAAAAATATTACATGATAAAAAAAATGGTGTATGGCCTACCTAAAACTCATAAGGAAGATAAATGTGAAGGGTGTGTAGTTCAAAAACAGGCCAAGGAATCTTTTCCCTTCAAGTCTTGGAGAGCCACTAAGAAGCTTGAATTGGTACATTCAGATGTTTGCGGACCAATGCAAGCTGCTAGCCTTGGTGGAAACATTTGTTCATTGATGATTATACCAGGATGTGCTGGGTATACTTTATCTCCAACAAGTCAGAAGTGTTTTCGAAGTTCAAGATGTTCAAAGTAATGGTTGAAAAAGAATGCAACATCTCCATCAAAGTTCTAAGATCCGATTGATGTGGGAAGTATACCTCCCCCACAGAATTTAATAAGTTTTGTTTATCACATGGTATAAAACGAGAACTAACTGTACGGTATATTCTTGAGCATAATGGTGTTGTAGAAAGAAAGAACTGAAATGTTATGGGGATGACAAGGAGTGTGCTCAAAAGTATGTATGTCCCTAATTACTTTTGGGCCGAAGGAGTTGCTACAACTATCTACCTAATAAATATAACCACAACCAAGGTTTTTCGTAATCAAACTCCCCTTGAGGCTTGGCCTACTCGAAAGCCTATTGTTAATCATCTCAAAGTATTTGGTTGTGCGGCCTATGCTTTGGTTTCTACTCAGTTTAGAAGGAAGGTAGATGATAAATTTGAAAAGTGTATCTTTATTGGGTACTCTACACAAATCAAGGGTTATAGGTTATATAATCCTATCACTCAAAAGTTTCTAATCAGAAGGGTGTCAAGTTCTTTGAGACAAAAAGATGGCTTTGGAAGAAAGAGGAGCCAGTCTCTTTTGAGCTAGACCTTACTGATCATTTTCCTATTATTGAACATGACTGCCCCTCACCAAGCCAGGATCATCGGTCTCCACCTTCAACACCTTCATCTCAACACTTTTCACCTCAATAACCTACTCCCAATAACCAATCTTCCAAAACACCAGTCACCAATTCCTCTAACCAGTCACGCTCTCTCACTCCACCTCACTTAACCTCTTCGGAATCAAGAAAAACTCAAAGCCAAACTTCAGAATCACAATCCATACCTTCATCTTAACCATATAACACCTATTCTCCCTCTCATCCTCCTAGAATCAAGGTGTTTCAAGACATTTATGATCAAGAAAGGGAGGTTAATGTTGATGCATAATTTTATAATTGTCAGTTTCCTTGAATGTTACAGATTCGTTGCTATATGAAGAAGCTATTGTGAAGCAAGAATGGGTTGATGCCATGTTAGAAGAATTGGATCCATTCAAAGAAACAAAACTTGGGAGCTTGTCAAAATGCCACCTGGTAAAAATTTAGTGGTCTTGAAATGGTTATACAAGACAAAGTTGGGTGCCAATGGAAGTATTATTTATCCTAAGGCTCGATTAATTGCAAAAGGGTACTCACAAATGCAAGGTATTGACTATCAAGATACGTTTTCTCCTGTGGCTCGGTTTGAAACCATTCGAGTTGTGGTAAGTATTGAAGCTCAAATGGGATGGAAAATGCATCAACTAGACGTGAAGTCTAAATAGAGAGTTAACCGAAGAAATATATGTAGAACAACCAGAAGGGTTTACTGTCTCCGGAAAAGAAGGCTATGTATATAAGTTGAAGAAGGCACTCTATGGGCTAAAACAAGCCCCTAGAGCATGGTATGCCAAGATTGATGGGTATTTTATCAAAAATGGGTATGATAGAAGCATAAATGAACCTACCCTGTTTGTGAAATCTGGTGATGACCACAAGCCTATCTATGTATGCTTGTATGTTGATGATATAATATGCACAAGTCTCTGCACTGATCTTATTGATGTTTGCAAACAAGGCATGAAAAATGTATTTAAAATGACAGATTTAGAGCTGTTAAAATATTTCCTGGGTTTGAAGATGAATCAATATGAAAATGGTGTGTTCTAAGTCAAGAAAATTATGCCAAAACTCTTCTTGACAGGTTGGGATGAAGAATTGTAATGTTGAAGAAATGAATACAAGTGAGAAATCAAGTGCTGGTGATGGTGCAGAAAAAGTCAATGCTGCAAGTATAGAAGCATGGTAGGCAGTTTAATTTATTTGGCGCATACTAGGCCAGATTTGGCCTATGCAGTGGGAATGGTGGTTCGTTTTATGCAATCACCCTTTAGGCTACATCTTGGGGCTGCAAGAAGAATTATGAGGTATATTGCTGGTACCTTATCTTTTGGAATGTGGTATGAAAGAGGTGTCGAGATTGAGCTTGTTGGGTACACGGATAGTGATTGGGCTTCATGTCTTGATGATAGAAAAAATGTGTCAGCAAATATTTTCTCTTTGGGTAGTGGTGTTGTGACCTGGTCTTCAAAGAAACAATCTACAGTTGCCTTGTCAAGTACATAGGCAGAATACATAGCTGCAACCACTGCTACATGTCAAGCCATTTGGCTCATAAGAACATTGAAGGATCTTGGGTTTGTTCAAAAAGAAGCCACCATGATGTTCTGTGACAATAAATCGGCTATCAATTTAAGTAAGAATCCTGTTATGCATAGTCGTTCCAAGAACATTGAGCTGAAACATCACTTTGTGAGAGAAAAGGTGAATGAAGAAATTGTGAAGCTGGAATATTGTAAAACAAATGAACAGCTTGTTGATGTGTTGACGAAAGTTGTTACTCGTGAACAATTTGTGTACTACAGAGAATGGCTTGGAGTTAAGGAGCATGGATCAAGGGAGGGTAATGAAATATGACCCTGCATGCATTCCTCACGTGAGATCAGCTGAATTTAGTCACGTGTTTTTTTTATTTTCAGTTATGTTTAAGTTGTGTGTTGAATAAGTAGCCCTGATTACTTGGTCTTAAGTTGTGTGTTGCAAATGTTAATCCTTATGTGTATATCAGTTTAATGCTTAACCTTACTATCTTCTTTTTTCATTATTGATCGCTTTCAGAGAGGTCCATCATAATCACAGTATGTAGTATGATCATACGACCGTTGTAGTAGCCAATGCCCACTTCGCAAGGCAACGGGTTTACCGACACTTATTAATTTCTTATTTGGTTAAATTGCTTATCTCACAGGAACAATTTGCATTTTTTATATTTGTATATTATATTATATTATATCTCACTTAAATGGTTTTTTACTCACCCAACCTCGTGCTGACAAAATTATTGTATTTTATAAGCATATGCAGATTATTGTGTGAACTGATCTATCAAGAATTGAAGAACTTAGGATTTGCTATACTAAAGAAGAGATTATCAAGACTTAATTTATTCTAAACTATTTATTAACTTGTTTGCTTTATTTATGAATGATTTACTTTGTTTTATTTGGATATTGTTTGGATATTTAAATTAAATAAATAGATATTGTCATTTTAATTATTGCATGATAGTACCTTGAGAGTTGTGAGTAATCAGCTCACGCCCCGTCATTTCCGCCTTAGGTCGGGGTGCGACATAGTGTTTGGAACGGGTTGGCTCAGAAAGTTTTGATTGTGGCAATGTCATTAGATGACAAGGTATGGTATTATTATTTTTAACATTTATAATGATGTATATAAAATTATACATCTTTTCAGCATCAAATAATCTATAAAAAAAGCAACTTCTATCAAATAACATACCTCAGAAGGCTACTTATCATAATAAAATGCAAATTCAGGTAAACCCAAGCCTCAAACGAAGAAACGAGCAAAAAGACAAAGAAAAACGGAAGAAAACACAAGAAAAACAAGAAACACGCCCCCATGCTCCAAGAAACAAGCCCCCATGCTTCTGATCACAAGAAAAGACAAACATCTACAAGAAAAGACATACACTAGAGACAAAAGCACGAGACCGTGCCTCCTAAACCACGGGGCCGTGGTCACCTTCAGATAAAACAAAATGAATTTCAGCACATGCCAATAAAAATCACGAGGACGTGCCTCAGAAGCATGCCCCCGTGGTGAGTCATCATGTACGATCTGACAACATGCAACTGGGGCACGTGGACACGGGGCCGTACCCCTCCATCTAGACAGCCTATAAATAGAGGCTTAAGTTGCACTCACTTGGTGTGCCTGAAGAAGATCTCTAAACGGGTTCTCTTATAAAAACATCCACATTACACTCATATTGAAGATCTTGTGAGGAGTTTGAAGGCTTGGAGGTTATCATCATCATCCATCATCATCAACATCATCATAATCCATCATCATTAAGAAGGGAGATTCATCCACAATTGGTTAGATTGTTCTAGTTTAATCATGTGTTTGTTATCATCATCTCTTTTTATGTTCATAATAATGTTCATCATGAGCTAAACTCCAAATTACCATCTATAATCTATAAAGAAGCTTTGTTTAACTTGATGATTATGTAAAACATGTTGTTTAGTTTGGTATAGTACATGGTTATTTTGCAATTATCCATTGATGAAGAAATGCTTTATCACTTTAAATCAATACATCAAAGTTGATGATTTATAATCATTCATGTTAACTCATGTTCTTGGAAACTAGAAATGGTAAATAGAATACTTTAATACGATAGGTATACTTACCTATTTTGTGTGTGTTTAGTTTTAGTATATATATCACTTTTATAAATTTAAAACACGATCTTGTACAAATCTTAAATCTCCAACTCATTAATATTACTAGCACGCGCAGCACACACCATGTTTTTGGCATCGTTGTCGGGGACACGGTACGTTTCTAAGAACGATCCAAGTTTTAATTTAATCATTGTTTATAATTGTACAAATTTTCTGTTATTTTAATTTATTCTTTTTTCTATTATATATTTTTAAGGGTAGCCTGACCTTTACCTTTAATTACCTTTACCTCTACTTTATCTTAATTAACTTATACTTTAGTTTAGCTTTAGAATAGCTTAAACTAACTTTTAGCTTAACTTTAGCCTAACCTTTAGTTTAATTTAAATAGTTTAAAATTTGATTTAACCCCGTGTATGTCCTCTACATTCGGACCTAAGCTTGTTTCTCCAATTTCTGAACCGGAACGACTCTTTCATCGACGAACACGTAAACGGAAGATATCAGAGACGAGTCAGTAGACGCCACAAAATCAGAAGGAAATCAAACCGAAGAAATGATGGAAGCACAAAACAATAAACCAAACATGATCCAGTATGCCAAACCAACTCTAGAAGGCTACGACACTGGAGTGGCTGCACCCGATATCACCGAACATTTCGAAATCAAATCAAGCACCATTCATATGGTGAAAAATCAGTTCAATTTCATGGTCTCCTCGACGAAGACCCTCTTTCTCATATATCTCGATTCTTACAAATCTGCTGAACCTTTAAAATTCAAAACTATTCAGAAGATCAGATCAAACTCAAACTCTTTCCTTTTTCTCTAAGGGGTCCAGCCTTAGAATGGATAGAATCCCTTTCTTCTTGTTCCATCACTAACTAGGACCAGATGTTTGAACAGTGCTCCTCGAATACTTTCTGTTTGATAAAACCGCCAAATACCGAGCCAGCATTACCGGATTCCGGATCGATGATGATGAATCGTTACACGCAGCATGGGAGAGATACAAAAGTATTCTAAGAAGATTCCCACATCATGGACTGAGCGTATGGTTGCAAGTACAAACTTTGTTTGACGCACAATCCAGTCAAAACAAACAGGCCATCGACCAAGTCGCCGGTGGAGACCTGGGATCCAAATCACCTAACGAAGCATTTGAAATCATTGAGAAGGCAGCAAAGAAGAGTTTCGCTTATAACCCACCAAGATCTACACCAAAACATAAAGGATTGCACCATGTCGATTCCAACACTCTTGTCACCGCACAGCTTGAAGCCCTTTCTAAAAAATTCAAACAACTTCAAGCCGAACTTTCAAAAACCAAGATAACATGTGACACGTGTGGGGTAACTCATAAGACGAGTGACTGCAAACAAGTCATTATTGCCATTGAAGAAGTTGACTTCATTGGGCGTCAAAACAACGCTTTCAGCACCAACTGCAATCCAGGATGGAGAACCCACCCGAATTTCATTTGGAAGGACGGAGGTAACACTCAAACCCTTCCAGCCTAAACCACAATTCCAAGACCAAAGTTCCAGTAGCCATCAGAATCCAGGCTACTAAAAAATCGAAGAAATGTTAATCCAAATCATGACCAAAACAAATGAAGCAGAAAAGAAGGCCGACTCAAGAACTGTTGATATCTGCGGAGTATTGTTGAAGCATGAAGTTAACCTAAAAAGTCAACAAGCATCATTACAAAATCTAGAAACCCAAATCGGACAAATTGCCCGATAATTATCTGAAAGACCACCTGGCGCTCTTCCAAGCAACACAATCACCAATCCGAATGCGCCAGCTAACGCTGTTACACTCAGAAGCGGCACAACCACTGTTGCCTCACCAACTTTAGAACCAGTTATGGACCCCTGACAAAACACAGGAGGTACTGATTCCAACAGGCACCGTACAACCTAAGGAACCAGTCCGAACTTATGTTCCACCTATTCCATACCCTGGACGGTTGAAGCATGAAAGATTGGAAGCTTAATATGGGAAGTTTTTAGAACTCTTCAAACAACTCCACATCAACATCCCTTTTATCGAAGATATTGCTCAAATGCCAAAATATGTTAAGTTTCTCAAAGAAGTGCTGAAAAACAAGAGAAAGCTAGAGGAGCTATCGCATGTCACCCTGAGTGAAGAATGTTCAGCTGTCCTCCAAAACAAGCTGCTACCGAAAAT
This sequence comes from Bidens hawaiensis, assembly GCF_021521415.1. Classification (NCBI taxonomy): domain Eukaryota; kingdom Viridiplantae; phylum Streptophyta; class Magnoliopsida; order Asterales; family Asteraceae; genus Bidens; species Bidens hawaiensis. The sequence goes on along the minus strand of NW_027498413.1, from coordinate 53,747 downwards.
GACCGATCTAGGGAGCTTTATTATCCCTTGTCTCATAGGAAATTTGTCTGTTAGCAATGCCCTGGCCGACCTAGGAGCTAGTAGTAACTTAATGCCTTATGCGGTTTTTGCAAAACTACGGTAGGAGAACCAAAGCCCACCCGCATGAGCATTTAGTTAGCTGACCGATCCGTTAAATATGCTTGGGGCATTGTTGAAAACATGCTTGTCAAAGTTAACAAATTTTTCTTCACTGTAGATTTTGTAATTCTAGATATGGAACAAGACAAAAGTGTACCTCTAATTTTAGGAAGACCCTTTCTAGCCACTATAAAGGCTATCATTGACGTTTGCACCGACAAACTCACTCTCAGGGTTAATGAACGTGCTATCACTTTTGACATGGGAAAATATATGTAACATCCGCAACATCACGATGGCACATTATATTTTGCTGGCATCATCGATTCCATCGTGAGTTGCTATGTGTGGAAATCTTCCATCAACACCCCATTAGAAACACAGATCTTAATTGATATAAACACTAAACCCACCTTAGAACACGATAATCTCAATACTATCAATAACTATCAAGAAACCTCAGAAGTAGTATGTGAGATCACCGAACATAATGAAAAATCAAAAACATCAATCGAAGAACCAACAGTGATGTGTTGAATAACACATTTATATTTCCTTACAATTTTATAATGTTTTAATGATTTAATATCAAATTTATGTAAGTTTAGGGGGTTAAGTGCAAAGTTTTACAAAGTTGAAATGTTTTGTGTAGGTTATGGAAAGATGTGGAAAAAAAGGCAAGAAAAAGAGAACTTGGAGGGTTTAAGTGTCAAGTTTCAAAGTTTAATCAAGGCCCGACCCAAGCCCACATCTTAAAAGCCTTTTATATTATTATATTTAATTAATATCAAGAGTTTCCAGCGATAATCTAATCATTAATCCCGAAAATACACTAAACCCTAACATCTACATCATATTCCGATCGGAATCTGCCGCCGGCCAAAGAAGAAAGAAAAAAAAGCAAGCTGTTGGCGGCTGGTGTCTTGGACGGCTGGAAAAGAAGAAGGAGGATCTTGGGCTGCTACTAGGGGCTTCAAACAATCAAAGATCTCAGCCATAAACCTTGAGTATACATCTTTAAACTTTAATTATTGTTCAAGAACCATAACTCTATTGATTTGGTCTTTTGATTTGAATTGTTTTGCAATTGTTTGATAGTTTGTCTTGTTATTGATTGAGTTTTATAATGTTTATGATGATGTTTATGGTGTTTTTCTTGAGTATGCATGGCTGTCCAAAAGTGATGAGTAGCTAAACTTGTTTGTTCTACCTAGGATAGATGATTGTTGAATGGTTTGAACTTGTTTAATGGATTGTTAATGTTCAAGACTTAAATTATTGATGTAAAGTTTAACTAAACCATGAATTAGATTGTGTGTGATGGCTGTGTTTTATTTGTTATTACTTATAATCCTCTTGCATTAGTTAATTGCATCGGTTTTGATTAATTGATTGCTTGTTAAGCTCTTTACTTGGTGTTTTGGGTTTATTTGCGGGAAGTACAACCGTAGGGATAAGTGGGTAATATAATCATCTAAAATCAGTTAAAATACACCTTCTTTGAGACCGAGAGGTGATAAGAAGTAATATTGTCTCGTTGCTTTTACTTGTTAGAATTAAGACCGCGCGAGAGCGGGTTTTTGTCTTGTCAAGTTTGAGTGTTTATGTGCAATTAGTTGGTTTAATTTGGGTTAAGTTAAATTGTTCCTCTATCCTTGGTTGCGTAGTATTCGTTTCAATTAGGCTAGTGTGTCGGTGAGACCGAGAGGTGAGTCGACATTTGAACACGTTAATAATTGTTTTTCCGGTTTGTTCTTTAAAATCAACTAAAATAGGTTAAAGTTTGTTAGAGACACTGAGAGTTAATTTGACTCTCTTAAACAAGTTTTAGTTGTGTCATCTTTTATAATCGGTGTCGCGAATATTTTCAATCCGTTGTCTTGTTATTTCTATCAACATGATTCATTCCTAGGTAGACGTTTTTATCACTTCAACCAAAGTTTTCAAAGTATTTTGTTAAACGTTTTCGTTTAGTTAAATTAATTTAAGTAGTTAAATAAAATCTTAAAAATTAAATAAAAATTGTTTTGGTAAGTCTTGGTTAGAGTTTTCTTAATCATAAACGTTTTCACGTGTCTTTGAGTTCGACATCCGGACTTCCTTGATGCTATACTATTTATGATCGGTACACTTGCCGGTTTTGTGTGGTTTCTATAGGATTTTCGTTTTTATAATTTTAAAGCTTAATTGGGATTCGTTCTTTATTTATATTATACATTTTCACACATCAAGTTTTTGGCGCCATTGCCGGGGAGACGGTTTGAAGCGTTTTAAGAACGACTCAAGTCAAGATTTTCCTTGTTTACTACTTGTCTTTCTTATTTGTTTTGTTTATTAGTTTTAAAATAGTTTAGCTAATTAATACTTCTTTTATTTATTTTAAATAGTTGTATGCGACGTACTCGATCTCTAGGACCACCAGAAGTTGAAGGATTTCCCGAACCAGAGAGAGAGCTTCTTGAGAGACGTCGTACAAAACCGTCTTCTAGTTCATCTACATCTGTCGGTGATACATTCTCTTCTCCTACTTTATCTGAACCCATCGTTAGGGATAGGATTATGGCCGACGCACCATCGAGTAGGACAGTCACAGACCGGGCCCGTCCGGTCGATGGTGGCGCGAGATCCAGCATTGCTCCACCAGCTATAGGAGTTCAAACGACCTGGCAGATTCCATCGAACGTTCTGAACACCATTTCCCATTCTGCTCAATTTCACGGGTTGCTCCACGAAAACCCGCATTCACATTTCACTCGCATCGCAAGTATTTGCAACACGTTTCATCTTGCCAACGTATCCGAAGACGCCATCAACCTCCGCATCTTTCCGTTCTCACTCGTTGATCAGGCGAGTCTGTGGCTTGAGTCCCTCCCACAGGGATCTATTTCTACTTGGGCCGCCATGCAGACCCAGTTCCTGGAAAAATACGATCCTCCGGCTAAGGCCGCTCGTTTGCGGAACCAGATTCATTCTTTCCAGATGGAGGACACTGAGAGTTTCTACGAGGCGTGGGAGAGATTCAAAAACCTACTTGCTTTATGTCCGAACCACGGCTTGCAGGACTGGGCGGTTGTTGAAAAGTTCTATAACGGAGTGACGTACGCGACTCAGAATATGCTTGACACTGCTGTAGGAGGCAACTTATTGACGACAAAGGATACCGATGAGTGCATTGCCTTATTTAACGGTTTAGCCATGAGTGGATACCAGCGACCACCTTCTAAGAGCACCAAAACTGTCGACGCGTTATCACGCGGCATACATTCAGTCGACACGAGCACCGCCCTCGCGGCACAGGTTGAGGCGTTAGCGAAGATTGTGAAGAACCTGCAGGTGAAGAGTAAGTTGTGCGAGATCTGTAGAGGAGGGCATGATACCGTTCAGTGCCCTGTAGGTTTCCAGTAGAAGGTTGTAGACTATGTTAACAATCCGAATCGAAACCCTAATTCTTTTAATTCTTATAATTCGGGTTGGAGAGGTAACCAAAATCCCAACTGGAGGAACGGAAATCATTCCGGCTTCCAGCCGTGTCAGAGTCTATTCCAGGATTCCGGTGAAGGAGCGAGTGGTGGGGAGAAGAATCCCACGCTGGAGGAGATGATGGCACAGCAGACTCAGATGCTGTCGCAGCTTATGACTCGAGAGGATTCCCGTCACAAAGAGACTCAAGAGAAATTTCGGGAACACGAGTCATTCATGAGAAATCAGAGGGCGTCAATTCAAAATCTTGAGAGGCATATGGGAGAGATAGCGAATCGTCTGAATGAGAGGCCGCCAGGTACACTTTCGAGTAACACTGAGCAGAATTCGAAGGCCTTCGCGAAGGCGGGTGACGACGAGGAGCGGTGCAGGGGCACGTAGTGAGCCAGTGAATCAGGGGCCTGCGGTAGATGTAGAGGAGCGGGTAGATGAGGAGATTCAGATGGAGTCTCCACCGGCCAAGGTGCATCAGAGGCGAAGCCCAGGAAGTACAGCACAGGCCGAGGACCAGCCATTACCCAGCACACCACCGAGAGTCTACAAACCTAGACTCCCATTTCCCGGGAGAGTCCGCAGGGATAGAGACGAGGAGCAGAACACTAAATTTCTTGATCTCCTGAAGCAACTTCAACTTAAGATTCCATTCCTTAAGGCACTAACTCAAATGCCGAAATATGCAAAGTTCCTTAAGGATATTCTTTCTAATAAATAGAAGTTAGCTGAGGTCTCTTCTATCCCGCTGAGTGCTGGTTGCTCTGCAGTTTTGCAGAGAAAGTTACCGGAAAAGATGTCCGATCCTGGGAGTTTCACGATTCCCTGCATCTTGAGTGATAATACGGTTGTTTATGCACTGGCAGATCTTGGTGCCAGTATTAATCTCATGCCGTATTCCGTGTATCGCAAGTTGGGTTTAGGCGAGCCGAGGTCTACCCGTATGAGTATCCAGCTTGCTGATCGTTCTGTGAAATACCCCTGAGGGGTGGTCGAGAACATGCTAGTTTGTGTCGACAAGTTCATCTTCCCGGTGGACTTTGTCATCCTGGACATGAACGATGATGATAGTGTCCCACTTATCTTAGGCCGACCATTCCTTACCACTGCACAGGCGTTGATCGACGTCTGCGAGGGTAAGTTGATTCTGAGAGTTGGGGATGAGAACGTCACCTTTGACGTTCGACAATCACTGAAACACCCCAAGTCTGCTGATGACTCCTTATACTTCATCGATACCATCATGGAGGATGTCGGGGAGTTTCTCAGCGAAATTTGTGGAGGATCTGCCTCCGACACCCAGATTCTCGATAGGGAGATTCCGGAGATTGAAATGGTTGCCATGACCAATCAATCCTTAGATGACGACACCGAGTCGCATACCCCTGAATCTGGCGTGTCTGCCGAGATCGTACGAGACGATCCGATGGACCGACCTTCGGTCGAGAGCCCTCCTTCCTCCTTAGAGCTTAGGGATCTGCCTGCCCATCTTGAGTACGCATTTTTAGATGAAGAGAGGAAGCTTCCAGTTATCATTGCATCTGCTTTGACCGAGGTCGAGAAGAAGAAATTGTTGAGGGTGCTACGAGAGCACAAGGAGGCTATTGCTTGGAAGATTGTCGACATCAAGGGTATCAACCCTTCGTTCTGCACTTATAAAATCCTCATGGAGGAAAATTTCAAAACTGTCGTCCAGCCGCAACGGCGGCTTATTCCGAAAATGCAAGAGGTCGTAAAGAAGGAGATCACTAAACTCCTTGATGCGGGGATCATTTTCCCCATTTCTGATAGTGCTTGGGTGAGTCCAGTCCAAGTGGTTCCTAAAAAGGGTGGCATGACTGTCGTCACCAACGAGAGGAACGAGCTTATTCCCACAAGGACTGTGACAGGATGGCGAGTCTGCATCGACTATCGCCGACTGAATGATGCCACCAGGAAAGACCACTTTCCTCTCCCATTCATTGATCAGATGTTAGAGGGTTTAGCAGGTCTGCAGTACTACTGCTTCCTAGACGGTTTCTCCGGATACTTCCAAGTTCCGATAGCTCCCGACGACCAGGAGAAAACCACTTTCACCTGCCCTTACGGTACGTTTGCCTACAAACGTATGCCGTTCGGACTTTGTAACGCTCCGGCCACATTCCAGAGGTGTATGGTGGCCATTTTCCATGATATGATCGAGGACTCCATGGAGGTGTTCATGGACGATTTTTCCGTATTTGGGAGTTCCTTCGATCAATGTTTATCAAATCTCAAGAGGATGATGTCCCGCTGCGTTGACACCAACCTAGTCCTTAACTGGGAAAAATGTCATTTCATGGTTCGCGAGGGCATTGTTCTAAGTCATCGAATCTCAAGTGCGGGGATAGAGGTTGATTGGGCAAAGTTCGAGACCATTTCTAATCTCCCCCCCCCGCCTACTTCTGTGAGATCAATTCGTAGCTTTCTTGGTCATGCCGGGTTCTACCGCCGGTTCATCAAAGATTTTTCTAAAATCGCGAGACGCATGACCAAACTTTTGGAGAAGGATGCTCCATTTATTTTTTCTGAGCAGTGTATCGAGGCGTTTGATCTTCTAAAAGACAAACTAGTTAACGCCTCGATCATGGTTGCTCCCGAATGGTCGTTACCATTCGAGTTGATGTGTGACGCAAGCGACTTCGCAGTCGGAGCGGTTCTTGGACAATGGAAGGATAAACATTTCCATCCGATCTATTATGCGAGCCGGAACTTAAATGGCGCACAGGAAAGCTATACCACCACCGAAAAAGAGCTTTTAGCTTTGGTGTTCGCTTTCGACAAATTTAGGTCCTATCTGGTTTTGTCCAAAACGATTGTTTATACGGATCATGCAGCTATTAGATATCATTTCAGTAAACAGGATGCTAAGCCTCGTCTTATCAGATGGATCCTGTTGCTTCAAGAGTTCGATATAGAGATCCGTGATAAAAAGGGGGCCGAGAATGTGGCGGCTGATCATCTTTCACGACTAGAAGGTGCTGAGTTAGGAGATTCGGGGTGCAGGATCAACGACCGTTTTCCGACGGAAAGTCTCATGTTCATTAAGGTACAGGAGGAGGGTTTTCCATGGTTCGCTGACTTCGCAAACTATCTTGCTGATGGATACCTCCCGAAGATGTCTTACCAGCAAAAGAAGAAATTCTTTGCTGATGTTAAGTTCTACCTATGGGACGACCCGTATCTTTTCCGTGTTGGTGCTGATCAGTTAATTAGGAGATGTGTAGATGCAAAGGAGGGATGGCAGATTTTGAGCCATTGTCATGTGGGACCGACAGGAGGTCACCACGGTGCGAGTTCGACAGCGAAGAAGGTAGTTGATTCTGGATTCTATTGGCCTTCTATTTTCAAAGACGCACATGAGTTTGTTAAAAATTGTGACCGATGTCAACGTGTTGGTAATATCTCATCCCGGAATGAGATGCCCCAAAATGCGATTCAGGTATGCGACGTTTTTGACATTTGGGGTATCGATTTTATGGGCCCGTTCCCGTCGTCTAGAGGGAACAAGTACATTCTTGTGGCTGTTGATTACGTTTCCAAGTGGGTCGAGGCTAAAGCATTGCCCACTAACGACGCCCGAGTTGTAGTGAGATTTTTAAAAGGTTTGTTTTCCCGTTTTGGAGTCCCGAAGGCCTTGATCAGTGATCGAGGTACTTACTTCTGCAATGCGCAGATGGAGTAGGCGTTGCAGCGCTATGGGGTCACCCACCGGCTTGCGACCGCCTACCACCCACAGACCAGTGGGCAAGTAGAAGTGAGTAATCAGGGAATCAAACGTATTCTCGAGAAAACGGTTGGTTCAAATTGTCGGGATTGGTCCGACAAATTAGATGACGCTCTGTGGGCCTTTCGTACAGCCTACAAGACTCCGACTGGTTCCACACCATTTCGGATGATTTATGGGAAGGCATGTCATCTTCCTGTTGAATTGGAACACCGCGCTTCATGGGCCCTTCAGAGGGTTAATCTTGATTTATCCGTCGCTGAGAGTACACGTTTCCATCAGTTGCACGAGTTGGAGGAGCTCCGGGATCACGCATATGCACAATCATTTCGGTATAAGGAGCGGACGAAGGAACTGCATGATAGAAAGCTGAAGGGTAATAAGCAGTTCAAGTGAGGGGATAAGGTTTTATTGTATAACTCCCGGTTGAGGTTATTCCCGGGAAAGTTGAAATCCCAATGGTCGGGACCGTTCACGGTCACTGAGGTTTTCCCGTATGGCACCATTGAGATACAAGATCGAAGCGGGAAGTTTAAGGTGAAAGGCCATAGATTGAAGCACTACATTGGAGAGCCGGTAACTGATCAGACAATCGAGGTGTTCTACCTTGACTCATTCACCGAGGATTAGTCGTGATGGATGCATCACTCGGGAGACAGCCCGAGTTGTAGAGTTTGTATGATTCTCTTTATTATATGTTTCTATTTGTTTTTTTTTATATTTATAATTACATAAAAATACAAAAAAATAATTATTTAATAAAAATAAAAAAAAATTAAAAATAAAATTAAAAAATTCAAAAACACAAAAATATGTTTATTTCTTATGTTTTTGTTTTCTGTTTTGTACGCCGCTACATGCGAGCGAGTTTGAGTTTTTACAGGTATTATTATGCGCATGGTAGCTCTGATGGCGTTTTGGAACTTGTTCACCCGAGGTTGCGACCGCGAATGAAATGCTATACGGTCGTTCGTTTGAGTCATACACAGCTAATGAAGAATCTGCATCTAAACCAGGGGAGTAACCCGTTTTTTATTTTATTTTCTGCTATTTTAAGTTTTACTTTTAGCTTTAAGTTTTAATTTTATTTTTCAGTTTTTATTTTATTTTATTTCTTTTCCTTGTTCTCATCGAGGACGATTTTGTTCTAAGTGTGGGATGGGTTTTTTTTACTTAGTTGTAGAAAAAAAAAGAAAAAAAAGAAAAAAATGTCCCTTGTTTTTAGTTTCTTTTGCGTTACAGTCGGAGATGATGATTTTATTCGGAAATCGGTTTTTCAAACTACTAATAATATGAGATAAATAAAAGAAAACGCACTTAACTTGGGATGTGTCGGTAGGCTCAGCCTTGAAAATGAAAGGGCAAATTTGATAAAACGGTTAAACGGAAATCTTTTGTGGGTAAATCGTTTTGTCCGTGGAAAATAAGCAATGAAAGGTCGGGCTATACTCAAGCCTCAAATTTTGGTATGAAAAAGTGAAAATATCATGAGTTTTTAAAAAATTTGAATACGTTATCATATGATGCTTGGGTAGGTTTAACGTTAGAGTATGTCGTGTAGCCTGTGATATAAATCTTAAAATGATAGTTTAGTGTTTTACACCTCATCGACGTATGGTTTTATAACCTTAAATCCTGTATTGATGGGATGCTTCGGGTCCGGAGACCATGGGTCTGTATGAAATCTATTTAGCTGGGTATTCACAATTCCTAAGTGGGGTTGTGGATATTTAAAATAAAGCCAAAGAGCAAACCCTTATAAGTCTATAAACATGATCACAAAAAGTACGAAAGTACAAATACACTACAGACTTGATCATCCACGCTGTTAGTCATGTGGGGTCCCCTTGCTCGCGTCTCATTACCATTAAGAAACGGACCACAAGGGACACGCTACATGTAAGCCCTACAGATAAAATTTTGCATACTCACCTATGGTTATGGATTTGGGGTATTGCTTGATAACGGGGGTATGTCATGTTGTGGGGAGCACTAGCTATAAATTAATTGAACCTTAATCATATCTAATGGCTGCTTGGTAGACTTTGATGCTTAAGCTTAGGTGGATAAACAATACCCTTGATCGTCTTAACTATTCATAAATGTTGAGCAACAAAGTTTTAATTCTGCTAATTTTGAGGTTTAAGTCAAGTTGGGGTGGTCTGGTCCGGTAAAAGTAGAAAATAAGCGGGTCTTAATTGTGTAAACCACTGAGTAATATTATTGTCGGATCTTATTTGTCCCGGTAAAGATTAAGGCATGGGTTTAGTTGGACAACAATATCGATGATCGCGGTTTTTGCGTTTTTCTGAGCTTTAAAATATAACCTATATGTTTGATTTGACTTTGATTTTCCGATTCTGATCCAACTGCAGTAAAATCTTTTTCAGGGACGAAAAAGTCTTAAGTGTGGGGATGTTTGATGTGTTGAATAACACATTTATATTTCTTTACAATTTTATAATGTTTTAATGATTTAATATCAAATTTATGTAAGTTTAGGGGGTTAAGTGCAAAGTTTTACAAAGTTGAAATGTTTTGTGTAGGTTATGGAAAGATGTGGAAAAAAAGGCAAGAAAAAGAGAACTTGGAGGGTTTAAGTGTCAAGTTTCAAAGTTTAATCAAGGCCCGACCCAAGCCCACATCTTAAAAGCCTTTTATATTATTATATTTAATTAATATCAAGAGTTTCTAGCGATAATCTAATCATTAATCCCGAAAATACACTAAACCCTAACATCTACATCATATTCCGATCGGAATCTGCCGCCGGCCAAAGAAGAAAGAAAAAAAAGCAAGCTGTTGGCGGCTGGTGTCTTGGACGGCTGGAAAAGAAGAAGGAGGATCTTGGGCTGCTGCTAGGGGCTTCAAACAATCAAAGATCTCAGCCATAAACCTTGAGTATACATCTTTAAACTTTAATTATTGTTCAAGAACCCTAACTCTATTGATTTGGTCTTTTGATTTGAATTGTTTTGCAATTGTTTGATAGTTTGTCTTGTTATTGATTGAGTTTTATAATGTTTATGATGATGTTTATGGTGTTTTTCTTGAGTATGCATGGCTGTCCAAAAGTGATGAGTAGCTAAACTTGTTTGTTCTACCTAGGATAGATGATTGTTGAATGGTTTGAACTTGTTTAATGGATTGTTAATGTTCAAGACTTAAATTATTGATGTAAAGTTTAACTAAACCATGAATTAGATTGTGTGTGATGGCTGTGTTTTATTTGTTATTACTTATAATCCTCTTGCATTAGTTAATTGCATCGGTTTTGATTAATTGATTGCTTGTTAAGCTCTTTACTTGGTGTTTTGGGTTTATTTGCGGGAAGTACAACCGTAGGGATAAGTGGGTAATATAATCATCTAAAATCAGTTAAAATACACCTTCTTTGAGACCGAGAGGTGATAAGAAGTAATATTGTCTCGTTGCTTTTACTTGTTAGAATTAAAACCGCGCGAGAGCGGGTTTTTGTCTTGTCAAGTTTGAGTGTTTATGTGCAATTAGTTGGTTTAATTTGGGTTAAGTTAAATTGTTCCTCTATCCTTGGTTGCGTAGTATTCGTTTCTATTAGGCTAGTGTGTCGGTGAGACCGAGAGGTGAGTCGACATTTGAACACGTTAATAATTGTTTTTCCGGTTTGTTCTTTAAAATCAACTAAAATAGGTTAAAGTTTGTTAGAGAGACTGAGAGTTAATTTGACTCTCTTAAACAAGTTTTAGTTGTGTCATCTTTTATAATCGGTGTCGTGAATATTTTCAATCCGTTGTCTTGTTATTTCTATCAACATGATTCATTCCTAGGTAGACGTTTTTATCACTGCAACCAAAGTTTTCGAAGTATTTTGTTAAACGTTTTCGTTTAGTTAAATTAATTTAAGTAGTTAAATAAAATCTTAAAAATTAAATAAAAATTATTTTGGTAAGTCTTGGTTAGAGTTTTCTTAATCATAAACGTTTTCACATGTCTTTGAGTTCGACATCCGGACTTCCTTGATGCTATACTACTTATGATCGGTACACTTGCCGGTTTTGTGTGGTTTCTATAGGATTTTCGTTTTTATAATTTTAAAGCTTAATTGTGATTCGTTCTTTATTTATATTATACATTTTCACACATCAAACAGCCTTAGAACTAAAAGAACTCCCAAACCATCTCGAATATGCATTTCTAGAAAAAGACTCTCAACTCCCAGTAATAATTTCATCTCACCTTTCTAAAGAAGAGAAAGACGAACTTCTTAAGGTTCACAAAAACCATAAGAAGGCTATCACATGGAAGATCATGGATATCAAAGGCATCAGCCCTTCCTTTTGTATTCACAAAATCCTCATAGAGGAAGAGTACAAACCCGTGGTCCAACATCAAAGACGTCTCAATCCCAACATGCAAGATGTGGTGAAGAAAGAAGTAATAAAACCTCTTGATGCCGGATTAATTTACCCAATATCAGATTCACCTTGGGTTAGTCCAGTTCAAGTGGTCCCCAAGAAGGAAAGAATGACAGTAGTAATGAACGAGAAGGACGAGCTAATCCCAATGAGGACCATCACAGGCTGGAGAGTTTGCATTGACTACCGGAAGCTTAATGACGCCACAAGAAAAGATCATTTTCCACTTCCTTTTATCGATCAAATGCTCGAACATTTATCAAGAAAAATGTTCTACTGTTTTCTTGGTAGATTCTCTGGATACTTTCAGAATATCATTGCTCTTGAAGATCATGAGAAAACTATTTTTACATGTCCGTATGGAACCTTCGCCTACCATAGAATGCCATTTGAGCTATGTAATGCTCCGGCCACCTTCCAACGTTGCATGGTGGCCATCTTTCATGAAATGATCGAACACTCTATGGAAGTTTTCATGGACGACTTCTCAGTCTTTGGAAACTCCTTCGATCATTGTCAGAAAAACCTAGACAGAACGTTAGCTAGGTGTGAAGAAGTAAATTTAGTACTCAACTGGGAAAAATGCCACTTTATGGTCAAAGAGGGCATTGTTCTCGGTCATAAGATATCTCAAGAAGGATTAGAAGTTGATAGGGAAAAAATAGAAATCATCTCCAAACTTCCACCACCAACTTCAGTCAAATCCATTAGAAGTTTTCTAGGTAATGCGGGATTCTATCGTCGTTTCATAAAAGACTTCTCCAAAGTTGCTAGATTAATGACCAAACTTCTTGAGAAAGACACACCATTCGTCTTCTCTGAAGAATGTATTGAATCATTAAACACATTAAAAGACAAACTTGTCAACGCACCAATCATGAATACACCCGATTGGACCCTTCCATTCGAAATCATGTGCGATGCAAGTTACTTTGTAGTTGGAGCCATACTCGGACAACGCAAACAGAAACATTTTCTCCCAATTTACTATGCGAGTAAAACTCTTAATGATGCACAAGAAAACTACACCATAACAGAAAAAGAGTTACTAGCAGTAGTTTTTGCCATTGAAAAATTTAGATCCTACCTAGTTCTTTCCAAAACCATAGTTTACATTGACCATGTCGCCATACAATACCTCTTCAACAAGCAGGATGCCAAACCTAGACTCATCCGATGGATTCTCTTACTCCAAGAGTTCGATATAGAAGTCAAGGACAAGAAGGGAGCATAAAATGTAGCCGGAGACCATCTTTCACACTTAGAATGCCCAGCTTCAGAAGAACATCAAGAAGAAATTATCAATGATAATTTCCCACATGATGTTCTCATGCATATCCAAGCAGTCATGCAAGAGGAGGATGAAAGTCCTTGGTTTGCCGACTTCGCAAACTACTTGGCTTGTAAAATCCTAAGAAAAGGGCTAACTCGTCAACAACGGAAGAAGTTCTTTTCTGACCTTAAGTTCTATTTCTGGGAAGATCCATACTTGTTTAGGATAGGAGCCGATCAGGTTGTTCGTAGGTGTGTATTAGGAAAGGAATCTTTAGATATCCTCAAACACTGCTTTGAAGAACCAACAGGCGGTCACCACAGTACTGCCACCACGGTTAGGAAAGTGTTTGATGCAGGATTTTTCTGTCCCACCATATATAAGGACACACATGCTTTGATCTAAGCATGAGATGCTCGTCAAAGAGCTGGGAACATCTCAGCCAATAATGAGATGGTTTAAAAAGGCATTCAAATTTGTGAAGTCTTTGATATATGGGAAATAGATTTCATAGGCCCATTTCCTAACTCATTCGGAAATAAGTACATCCCTGTGGCAGTCGACTACGTGTCTAAATGGGTAGAAGCACAAGCTCTACCCACGAATGACGCCGAGTAGTTGTACGTTTTCTAAAAAAGTTATTTCACGCTTCGGTACTCCGAAAGCCCTAATTAGCGACAGAGGTACTCACTTCTGTGACGCACTAACGGACAAAGTCTTAGCATGATATGTAGTCTACCACCGACTGGCAACACCATATCACCCTTAGACTAGTGGGCAAGTAGAAGTCACGAATCAAGGAATTAAAAGGACACTTGAAAGAACTATAGGAATGAATCACAAAAATTGGGCGGAAAAGTTAGATGACGCTTTGTGGGCCCTTAGGACAGCCTACAAAACCTCCATAGGAACAACACCTTTTAAATCGTTTATGGAAAAGCATGTCATCTACCCGTAGAACTAAAACACAACGCTTATTGGGCTCTCTGAGCAGTTAATTTTGATCTAAAACCCGTCAGTAAAAACCGAGAAGATCAGATTCACGAGCTAGATGAATTAAGGGCATTGGCCTATGAAAACTCCTGGCCTTACAAAGAAAAGACTAAACGTTTACACGACGCACATTTGAAAGGAAATAAGAAGTTTCAAATTGGCGATCGAGTACTGTTATACAACACATGTGTAGGTCTTTTACCGGGAAAACTGAAATCCCGTTGGACAGGTCCATACGTAGTTGAATCAGTTTTTGACAATGGGACAGTTGAGATCTCAAATTCTAATGGCCACAAGTTCAAATTCAATGGACATCGGTTATAACCATACATCGATGACCCATTCGAAGAAGTTTCGGAGGAATTAATCCTTTGCCCAACCCAGTAAAAATACCGACAGAAAGGGTCTGGCCAAAACCTTAGTTAAACTAGGCCTTGTAAATATGTTCCTTTGTTTTACTTAAAAAAATATTTAAGTACCAAAAACACGGGGGCATGCTCCTAGAAGCACGGTCCCGTGCCACAAAGTGCGGGCCGGAATCTTCGCTGCAAAAATCTCAGTCAGACTGGTTTGTAACAGAATTGTCAGTACAATAACACGGGGCCGTGCTTCTACAAGCACGGGGTTGTGGCTGGCAACTGGTTGGCTATAAAAGGAACCCTTTTCCAATGCATTTCTTGCACCAAACCAATTACAAACACTCCCCGTCTGAGATCACAACATGCCTACTGAGATGAGCGAAGCAATCTCCGTCCCTCGCCAACCGAGGAACGAAACCCGACATGTATCCAAAACCGAGCTTTTGATGAAGCTTCAAGAACTCGTCAAAGAACTCACCGAAATGAATCTCCTTGCAGATATGCGTCTCGTTCAACACACCGAATCAGTGGAGAACATGAAAATGGAGCTTCGAGACATTAACGAACAACTAGAGTTTCAAGTTCTTGGTTTCACGTACTTTTTGCCACCAGGACCATTCGGCGGAGGAGAACACTTCGGAGAGATTTAGGAACCTTAATTTTTTGTTTTTTTTTTGTGTAAACAAGTGCACTAAGAACATTGTGCTAGGAACCTCGTGCTTAACCCGAGTAATTTTATGTTTTTAGGAAAACCGGGCTTATCCCATAATTGTTTTAGGACTTTTAATTTTAATGAAAATTAATTTTAGGATGATTAATCTGATAAAATAACATGTTAAACATCATTCTAAAAAATTCTGGCTCTCGCGTTTGACTGAAAAATCAAATAAAATTTCAGCGAGAAAAAGCATGGGGTCGTGCTTCTTGAAGCACGGCACCGTGATTCTGGTTCTGTTCCAGCTTTTCCAAAATTTTTGTTAAACTTTAACTAAATTGGGTATAAATTGCAGATGGCCGACTATGGGGACGATGTATATGCATTCCTAGTCTTCCCAGGACGCACCGAAAGGGATTAAAGAACCCAGACTCGAATGACCTACCTTAACCGACGCCTTCCAGAACCAAACTTTTATGTTTGCAAGGATACATTAATTAAAGTTAATCAGTGGAATAGATACAAGACTAAAAGGACCATGGAATTCTTAGCCTCTTTATCGAGTTAACAAAGGAAAGTTATTATCGAGTTAACAAAGGAATTCTTAGCCTCTTTATCTTTTAAGACCAAAAATTTGGACATGTGGGATGAGGAGGCTGTGGAATTTAGGTGTGGGGGAGTACGGTACACGACATCAATGATCCAGTTGGGTATTGATTTGGGAATTTAAACGAGTAACGAAATAGACAGCCCTATCTGGTACACAGTCGCAACCACGTTCGCGATGTTGATAAAGACGCAGAGGCTGGAAACACACAGGTACAAGCATGGGAACTACTAAGTTATGGGGATGAATCCTACTATGCTAGCAGCCCGAAGAGCACCGCCTTACGCGACCCATATGTGTCGATATCAATGGTGACTCATTATTTCGATGAATCATTTCTTCGGACAGAAGAAGATTATGGAAACACTTACTCGAAATCTCACTTATCAGATTCCATTGTGGAAGACATAATTTTTTCTGAAGAATTCGCCATGATATATCTGATCCATGCATAATATCATGAAAAATGGATACAAATTTTTGGCTGCTACTTAGTATCGGCAATAGGTCTGAAAAAGTATCTAAAAATAAAAACTTTAGATATCTGTACCCATATATTATCCTAAGTTTATTTTTCCTTTTTTTTAATGGAACATATAATACCCAAATATAATATATAATATATAATATAAAATATAAATATATAAATTCTGGTGAAGCAAAGTGGAACCAGATATTATCATGAGATACATTCACCGACTACTGAGCCACACAGCAACAACACGTGGTAGGAGTAAAGGAGTGGTGAATCTGAGGGATTTGTGGGCTCTTTATTGCATAAAAAATAAAACTACTTGCAACATTACTTATCTGTTCTGCCAGCTTTTCAGAACAAATGCAAATGCAAAAAAGCCCGAATACCCCAATTTTAGGAGGTGCATGGATCTTTAAGCTTTACAAAGCCTATCATGTGGACATAAAGGAACACAAAGCCCTGATCTGATTGCTCTTGACCTTAGTTATTGCATCAGCATGCAAATAGTCCTACAGGTGAACATAAGCCCGGATATATGGAGGTGCAACAACAGCCGGGACAAGATTTGGGATCCGGAAAGCCAATTGGAGATGATGATGCAAGACGAACAGAAGGACATAATGGACCAGGATAATGCAAAAATGAGGCCAGAGATTGACTGTTTGGGACATCACATGGACAGGCAGTGGGGACCGTTCGACCTGGACACGGTTAACTGACGAGCAGCGGCGATGGTAAGTCTGACACGGGTATGGGTATGGGCTCAAGTTGTAGTATTTTCATAACATAATTATTATGCTAGTTTGAACTATTTACATTCTATCATTTGTTTGTTTGTTTGTTTGGATACTTTTTATGGCCATGGGAGCCAAGACATTTTAGCAGGTACTTATTTAGCCCGTATGGGAAGGGTATGGATGATTCCATACCCAACTTTCAGTATAATTATGCTTGGTTGTTTGTGGTTGTTTGCAGTTTTATATTATACATGTACAAAACAGGAAAACGGACGAAAAATAGGGGACGCTCTGTCAAAATCTCGTTAACACATAGGGAAGTACCTCTCCAGTTTACCCACCATACTTCATTCGAATTTTAATCTTTTCATGAATCTTTTCACATTGAGGACAATGTGAGATTCAAGTGTGGGGACGGGAATTAGTTGACCAATTGCTTTATCAACTAATTATAAAATTCTCTACTAAACTATAAATTTTTGTAGCAAAAAAAGACCATTTTTCATTATCAAACCAAAAGAAAATCTAGGAAATCTTTTTGCATATAACCAAACTAAAAATCTATTATAACCAAAAAGTGAAAAAGTAAAAAGAAGTTTTGTAATATTGAGAATAAATTTATGCAAAATATGGCGTTTATACCCAATCCCTCCATTACTGTGAGATAAACCTCATGTCATAAATATTTTTTCGGAAGACTTGAGTGAGTCATTTGTTTCGTGCGAATTAGAACTTGTCACAAACAGTCATTTCAAGACCGCACGAAGCGTTATATAAGGAAGAAGGTAATATCACTACAAACCACTTAAACCTTTCTCCAAATTACAAAACCCTAAACCAAAACCTCAGCACTTTATCCCTCACAAACCGGTAAAATACAACACTAGTCTTTACCAGCAGACCCTATAGAACTGGAAATGCATTCTTTCGATTTCAGTTTCCTTTGCTGCATACATTTCGCAAAACCTATGTTACCTCCAGAACTTAGGGAGAGAGTTTTTCTCTTTAGCGATGAGGTGAGGAAAAAGTGGCGCCAAGACGAACAAAGGCCACCATTTTTGGAGTTTCCAAAAACGCAACGAAAAGAAGAGCATAAAGATATGAACGATGCTTAGGATGTGGAAACTAGTCCCACGAAGGAGGATGTATAAAAAGTCAAACTCAGTCTCAACATGAATATACCAAACTAATGAGGGTAGGGGCTATTAGGCTCAAAGCCAAACGATCCATTAGTTGGGAGTTATGTTCAGAGCCGGATTGAGGAAGAACTGATTCACATCCTCGACAAAACTGGTCTTGACGATCTGACCTTAAAAGAGTCACTAGCTTTGTTTAAAAAAATTGAGTTTCACAAACGGGAGAAAAACCTGACCATTGATGACATCTTAAGACTCCCTAAGATCAATAGAAGTTGTATTTACCATCCTCATTAACCAAAAGCCTTGAACCATCACAAAACACCTAATCCCGATTCAAACAAAACCAACCTGAATTACCTTCTGATATATGCATCCCTTCACATAGGTGGAGATTTGAACTTGTTACAAGCTTATTTTTCATAGGTCAAATTCTGACTAAGAGTGTTCACATACATATATCACAGGTATGATCAGATATATAAACCGAGTGAGAGTGAACATTGTGAGAACGTGACCTTTTGCATAAACAGAAGCTCATAAAAACAAATCATCTTTTTATATATCACTACATATATTCCTATGATTTAAGGTTGGTTATTTTGTTCCCATTTTCTTAGAACTCTTTTTGGGATATCTGAAGCTATGGTCCTAAGTTGCTATTTTAGAGAATATTTATAAGTAGCTTGCTTGAGGACAAGCAAGGTTCAAGTGTGGGGATGCTTGATGTATATAAAATTATACATCTTTCCAGCATCAAATAATCTCTAAAAATTTCATCTTCTATCAAATAACATACCCAGAATGCTACTTATCATAATAAAATGCAAATTTAGGTAAACCCAAGCCTTAAATGCATAAACGAGCAAAAAGACAAAGAAAAATGGAAGAAAACACAAGAAAAACAAGAAACACGTCCCCATGCTCCAAGAAACACGCCCCCCCCCCCCCCCCCCCCCGTGCTTTTGATCACAAGAAAAGACAAACACTGAAGACAAAAGCACGGGACCGTGCCTCCTCAACCACGGGGCTGTGGTCACCTTCAGATAAGACAAAATTAATTTCAACACATGTCAATATAAAAGCACGGGGATGTGCCTCAGAAGCACGCCCCCCGTGGTGAGTCATCATGTACGATCTGACAACATGCAACTGGGACACGTGGACACGTGGCCGTGCCTCATTAAGCACAGAGTCGTGACCCTCCCTCCAGACAGCCTATAAATAGAGGCTTAAGTTGCACTCACTTGGTGTTCTTGAAGAAGATCTCTAAACGGGTTTCTCTTATAAAAATCCCCACATTACACTAATATTAAAGATCTTGTGAGGAGTTTGAAAGCTTGGAGGTTATCATCATCATCCATCATCATCAACATCATCATAATCCATCATCATTAAGAAGGGGGATTCATCCACAATTGGTTAGATTGTTCTAGTTTAATCATGTGTTTGTTATCATCATCTATTTTTATGTTTATAATAATGCTCATCATGAGCTAAACTCCAAATTACCATCTATAATCTATGCAGAAGCTTTTTTTTACTTGATGATTATGTGAAATATGTGGTTTGGTTTGGTATAGTACATTGTTATTTTGCAATTATCCATTGATGAAGAAATGTTTTATTACTTTAACTCAATACATCAAAGTTGAAGATTTATAATTATTCATGTTAACTCATGTTCTTGGAAACTAGAAATGGTAAAAAGAATACTTTGATACCTTATTCAAGATAAAACATAGATCCTTATCTTGTACTTAGAAATGATGAGATATAAGTTATGATCTATTTCTCTAGTTTTGATAATTTTCAAATTACATTGTTAACACGATTGCTTAGGTTGTCATGCTAGTTAAAGAAATCGTATGTTAATGGAATGTGTAATTATAATTTAGTTAAATCAACCAAGGGGGGTTGTGTGAGTTAACTACAACCACCTGAAGTTGTTAGGATTGGTATTTGAGAAATCGAAGTCTATTCTAATCGTTCTACTATACCAAACTACTTGTCTACTTAAATTGACATTCTCATGGTAGTATAACATTAGGAAATGATGGACTTTAAAATGCGCATGCTACTCTCTTTTATGTCATAGAATATGTTTACTTAGAAATGATGGACTATTCTATCATATATTCTTAAGACAAGTTTATCACATGTTTATTTAATAATCATCAATGAACAATGGAATTCTTGATATTAGATGGTAAACCTTCATATAATTGAATTACTCATTTAGAATTTCTCTTCTTGTCACCTATATATTATATAAGTATTTATATTATAAAAAGGTTTAAAAATCAGTCTAAAAAATGATTAAACCCTCTGATTAAAGTAAGACAAAGATTTATTATTAGAAACATTAGTGTCCATGGATCGTTACTTGGTTCTTATCAATACTATCCTATATATACGATAGGTACACTTGCCTATTTTGTGTTTATTTAGTTTTAGTAGAAATCACTTTTATAAATTTATAACACGATCTTGTGCAAAGCTTAAATCTCCAACTCATTAATATTACTAACATGCGCAGCGCACATCATATAACAAAGTAGGCTAGTGATGAATTCAATTTCTGGTCTCTATCACGTTTATAATATAATATATTTATCTGATGGTGGAGCCATTTTGGTTCATGTGAAAACAAGTTATAAACAAATTGAGTTCGAGCCGTTTAAAAGGAGTGACAATTTTTATTAGGGTTAAAACGGATTCTAAGCAAAATATTTTCGAGTCATTGGGGTTGCACAAATTGGTAAAATATGTTAATCTAGTTGGTTGGTTGTAAACTATTTGGTTGGACGAATCTTAAATGGGTTTGTGGGTCGATCCATTTAATCGAGCAGTGTTAAACGAGTCAGCCCAATTAACTAAACATGTTAAATAGTCAGGACGACTTGTTTAGTTAGATAAGTTGATCAACTAACCTATTTTGGGCCTGTTAACACAGTTTTTAACCCACCATCAATCAAGCACGTTTAAGCAAAGATTAATATAGTACCCTTTTAAAGTTACCAAGTTGGTTTGTGGGTTTGTCACAAAAATATTAATTTTACATCCTAATAAAATGTTATGATAATAAAATATGAATTCATTTTTGAATCTTTGTTTTTAGCTAAGAAACTAAGATTACTGTGATACCATTCAAAGTACTAACACTACCAGTTTGGGTTGTCCTCGTAATAAAGATGAAATTTAATGATAACAAATGCTTATGTTGACATTGTATGAAAATTCATTTTTTTTCTTTTATTTTTGTATGAATTACAGGTTGGGTCGGGCTGGATGGCATAGTGTTTGGAACGAATCAACTTAGAAAGTGTAAATTTTGGTAATGTCATCAGGTGATAAGGTACAATATTTTTTTTTTCTATAAGTGATGTTTATGGTTTTTGGATGAATGAACTGCATGTCTGTTAGAATGTTATGATAGATAACGATCAAATGACGTTCTATGTTAGTTAAAGACTCATCACCAAATTTAGGGATGTTTGCACTCAGTGTCTGTAACTTGCTGGTTAATTATATTAATTTGCCAACTTTTTTTTGAAGGATTAGTAGGCTACTGATATATTCAATGGAGTTTTTGAAACATAGAGTAATAGCTAGAAAATTCTAAGCAACCTTTTTGAGGAGGTGAATAAAGTTGTGGGTTTGACTGTTCGTGAGTGTGTTAAAGTTGTATGTAAATGTGATGTCTTGTGAAGCACAAAATTTATATATTAAACAAAAAAATGATGGATTATACTAATTAATACATCCATGTGGCCATTTATGATGATATATTAACCAAAATATACATTTAGTAACATCAACCAAACTTAACAACTAACCAAAATCATAGATAAATATACCCATGAAAACAAATTTTCTATGATCCGTTACGAAAAATATAAATCCCACATATTCACAAAACATAACAAATCAATAAAAACATACATAAAAATATATTTTATGTAAGAAAACTTAAGTAACTTGCGTCACACGTGGGTAAAAAGCTAGCATATATATAATCACATCAAAAGAAATGAAACAAGAGTGGTGACTGAGGATTTCTATTTGAACTGGCCGTTGTCACATAAAATAATTTTCAGGCCACCCCTGTATGGGTACAAAAGCCGAAAAAAACTAGTCAGGAAATACCCAAAATTTGTACTTAAAAAAAGAGTGTGCATAACTGGGAATGCTAGAAAATCTTCCTAGTGAGTTGGGTAAGACTTGATCAGTTGCAATCCACTGTACCTATGTAACGCTAAAGGTTGCTCGCGGCTATGTGAGCATTCAAATTACCATGTACATACTATCAACACACTACATTACTCCCATCACTACTCTTGGTAGGTCTCTGGCCAGAAGCCAAGACAGACGCAGACATGTCGGGTGTTTTGTACATTTGTAACATCCACGTGGGGTATGTCTTGTTATACAAAAATGCAATTCTATAAAAGCTCCCACTTATAAATTCACCCAAGGTTTATCTTTCCACTGACTCATGGACAAGCCTTACCTTGAAAGTCACCACACAATGTAGAGCATAAATATACCATTCATCTTAGCTCCATTTTAGACACATTTTGGTTCATTGTGATCCTCTGACATGGTTTAAAACTAGCTTACTCGATAATAGTTAAATTAGCAACATATACAATTAATCAATCATGTTCAAAATAAGGTTAATTATCACAAGTCATGTGTTAATAAACTAAAGGTGACAAGGTCGATCTCAAGAGAATGATAAATAGGAGATCTAATATATGTATTCAGTTTATGTTTTATCTTGTTTAAAAAATTCGTTTCTTTTCTAGTTCTAGTCTATTCAACATTGTCTGGTTATAAATAGAGTGTATTTGTTTGGAGTTTGTATTCAATTTTTAATCAAGAAAAAAATTTATCCAATTATTCTAAAATAAAAATAGCATAAAGAATCTCCTTTTAGGTATTGAATTAGTTAATTAAGTATTGAATTAGTTATTTATATTTATATTAAAACATTAAGCATTTATAGCATTTAACAAATCTGAAAAAAAAAATGTTTCCGAAATAAATTAATGTTATTTGGTAGTTTATTCCTGCTATTACACACATTAGACTTAGAGTATGCCGTCAGATGTCCAAGACATAATATTTTCATTTTGGGAACACACATTCATATGTAAGCATTTTTTTTATTATTTTTTTAGCATTGGTATGGGCAAATTAGTTGTCTATAACTTTTCGATAATATTTAACAAATTTGATTATAATCGGATACCACGCTAACTACGTTACATAACTGGAAAATTGTTAACTTAGTGATTTATAATCAATCAATGGTAGCGATGAGTATTTTGTCTCAAATACTCCTATCATATACGTACACTCGTACACGTACTTGTACCCGTACTAATTTAGCCTATTTGGTATAAGTATTGGTACTCATATTTGGTGAATTTTGATACGGGTATAATTGGGTACAGATACGGGTACGTCTGTTTGTAATATATAGGGGTTTAATTGAGACTCTTCTTATATTTAAAAAAAATTCTCCAACCATTTTATTTTGGAACAATTACCAAACGTTTCTTCGATATTAAATAATATAACCTCCAACTCTCAAACAAACAAGCAAATCACTGAAAGTCGGCGACCGTATTAGGGTTTTTCAATATTATCTTATCATTAAATCGGCGACCAATTTGGTACTTGTACTAATTTGGTATCCGTCACGTACTTGTGCAAGTACCAATATCTAACTAATTCAGGTTGTTTGTTACTCGTACTGGTACCGGTTTCAAAATCGCATACGCCTTTGTGGCTTCCAGGTCCCAGTCGTGGAAATTGCAGGACCACATCCTGCGAAACGCTGGTGTTATGGGGGTAGATCCTGACTACTCTTATGCACTTGGTAATATTGGAACAACTCTCTCGGACCTTGATCTAGGCGGTTTTACTGATAAGGAGACCGCCCCCAAGAAACCTCAACAATCCTTGGCGAGTGCTCTTTATGGTAAACACGTACATGATTTGAAGGAGCGATTCGATATGACCCCGAGACAAAAGACAGTTTTAGCTTGTCTCAAGGGGGCTCATGCCCATGATTTTTTGACTGTTGTGCCCATTGAAGGTCTTGGGCAACGGATGTCGGCAGTTGAATACAGAGTCATCCTTAAATACCGGCTTGTGACTCCTCTTTTTCCTCCAGATGAATCATGTCCCATTTGTAAAAAAGCTTGTTTGGATAGATATGGTGAGCATGCCCTCCACTGTAAGGAATTGCTGGGATTCAAATATCGTCATGACTGGGTTAGAGATGTCTTATGGGATGTGCTTAGGCGTGCCGGGATCTCAGCCAAGAAAGAGGCACCCGCTAACTTTCTGACTAATCCGCGAGAGGGAAGATCTACCTTGCGTCCTGCGGACGTTCTTGTGTTTGGCTAGGCAAGGGGTAAGCATGCATGTGTTGACCTCACTGGGGTGTCCCCGTTGGTGGGGCTGAGAGACAGTGGCTTCGTACCGGAACAAACGGTTTTGAGAGCGGAATCTTGGAAGGTTGCTAAGCATGAGGCAGCGTGTTTGGAGAATCAGCACGTGTTCATTCCCTTTGCCTTCGACACATTTGGATCCTAGCTCCCGAGGCGGTTCTCTTCTTGGAGCGAGTGCAGAAGGTGGTCCATAGTGACTCGCAGAGCCCGAGAAATCAAGGATTTATATTTAGTAGGATAGGCTTTGTGATTCAAAAAGGGATAGCGGCGCAGCTTGTTGCACGCTTACCCATTATCCAGATGTAGCTCTCTTTGTGTTATATAAAATATTTTTATTATTACTTGGTAAAAAAAATAAATAAATAAATAAACAAAGTGGTACAAAAACGGGTACCATACCAAAATAATTGTATCAATACGCATACTATACCGAAAAATTTGATACGAGTATTGATACATTTATTGATTTTTAGTGCGTGTATAATCGGGTACAGACACCGATACAGATACAGATACTATCCCAAACTTATCCCTATCTAGAGGAGTTGATTTGGGAGGTGATATTGGGCTAACAATCGGATCGACGGGGGCAGATGGTTGTCGTTGTTTCTAGAGTTGATTTGTAGGGTTTGATTTTATGAATTTAAGAATATGTGTGTGTGACATTAGTGGTGGTCTTGATTTGTGAAGGTTATTCACATGTGGTGGTTTTAAGGTAGTGAAAAATTCGAAGTATGCATGTTAACCTCAACATATATATTTTTTATTATTCAAATAGGCATTAATTTTTAAAAGCTTGTGAAGGAGCCAAACTATCATTGTGTGGCCTTTGAAGAGTTGGATTGACATTGATTTTTACAGTTCGATCAAGGGGGCTGTTATGGAGCCGAATTATCGACCCGTGGGCCGTCAAGGAGCACGATCATTGGATTGTGAATGACTCGTCTCTGCTGATTTGTCATCCTTTGAGGGTAGGGCTGTAAGCAAACCGGACGTTTGTTCGGCAAGAAGTTCGTTTATGTTCGTCTATTTCATAAACGAACCGGACATGGACAAAAAAAATTCATTTGGTAAGCTTAGCGGACGAACACGGACAACGACCAAGTCCGTTCGATATTGTTCGTAAACGTCTGGTAACGTTCTTCCGATTACGTTCAGTAATGTCCGTCCAGTAATGTCTATTCGGTATTGTAATTGTTTAGATCTATCTAGTATTGTAATTTAATTGTGGAATTTCTATTGTTATTAATCACACTTTTGTATTACTACAATACTACATATGTCTGATGTCTCTTATAGTGATCCACGTTTTGTTAATATATTAAGTGTTAAGTATGTTTGGATATAATATGGTATAATTTGAAATTTGTAGGTGAAGTTGTTTGGTTTTATGATTGGAATTAATATGCAAACGTTTGTGTTTGTCTATTAGTGTCTGTTGTACATTAATGTTCGCATGTTCGTTTGTCCATTAATGTCCACTAGAATAGTATCTGTGTTACACACGATGGAACATTTTTAAAATCATAATATATATGTAACATCATATAAATTTAATGAAATTCAAATGTTGTACTTATAAACAAATGATAATTTTACATGAATTATAAGATATTATAACTTATTTGAATCATATATATAAACTTACAAAGAATAACAAAGATAATGAAAAGTTAAATTATTTTATAACTTATAACATTAGTACAATAATAAACAAACAAAGGAAATTAGTCTCTAAATCAATAAAACAATTTTACAACGTCGATTCAACAAAACTACTATCTCAATATTGATTCAAAAGATGAACTCTCTGTAAGACATTTATTACACATCAATAACCGTAATGTTTATTACTCTATAATAGTACCCGTGTTTATTTTCACATCAATTTAAAACATTTATTACGCATCAATGTTAAAATGTGTTAAAAGATGAATAATATTTAAAACATTTCTTTTTATAAAAATATATTATAAAATTATGTTACAAAACTAGTTATTATGAAAATCAAAAACCTAAAGTTTGTTTTTCATAATACAATAATTAATTTATCGTTAAAATAAAATCTTAATCAGTATTCAATAATATATTAATTTTCATTCAAATGTAGTTGGCATATAGTTAATTCATAATATATATCTTTTAGGAAATATGAAAAAGCTTTCTCATTCAATTTTAAAAAAACTCTTTTGTAGATAAATGGTGTTAAATAATCATTGAATACATATAATAATAATTTAATATTGTTTTAATAGATTGTGCTCTTTAGCTTTTATTTTTCTTTCAATATTTACCCATTTAATTAACTCATTTCCTTTGTAGCTATATTTTTTTACCCATTTAGAGAATTGCATCTACTCAGGAGATTAAATTTTTCTTCATATTTCGTACATGCTAATTTAGCAGTGACGAAAATAAAAATTTAATTTTGTTTAAACTTTAAAATTATAAATAATTAACAAACTTTTTTTTCCTTATGGGAATAACATGAATAAATTAAGAAAACATTCTATGTTCACTAATAGTTATTTTATGGAGAAAAATGTATAAATTGAGAAGAAAACGTATTTTATTTTTTAGCAACCACTATTTGCTTGAAAATTATGTTAAAATCATTTTATGTCTTAATTTTATGTTTTTAAAAATATAATATTTAATGTAAATGAATGGTTGTCAACTTAAGAATTGATCTAAAGTCAAAACATATATTAGGTCAAGAAAAGTATTATCTTTTTGTACAATAAACATGTTGATTAAAATAAAACTTAAAAGATAAATTAGTAGATAATGTATTTTAATATGGTTGATGACTATCTATTAAATTTGAAATGCATGATCAACTGTGTTTTGTAATTTGTAAGTCTCTTGTACTTGCTTGGTTGCTGCAAATTCGAATTATTTATAACAAATGTCGGACTCAATATATATATATATATATACATATGTATATATATATATATAGTTAGTTAGTTAGTAAATTCCATCTTAAAAAATCCACTTTTGAATTAAATAACCTAGTGAGTGACCCGTGTAATACATGAGCGAGAATTATAGAAAACGTAAAATATACATATATGTTTTGAATTTAAATGAATTGTAAATGTTATATTTATAAGAACAGATTATTTTAGATGAATTATAAGGTATTACATCATAAATATTAATTAAACGTTAAGTGCATCATTTAAAATTAAAATATTATTAATTATTATTATTAAAATTATAATAAAACGTACACATTTACCAAAATTAGGGTCAAATCATATTAATAAAAATATTCAAATTGTTAACCTATTAAAATTTTGTTTTTGAAAATATGGTCAAAGTCCAACTGTATAACTTATTTTTTGTAAATTTAATATAAGTGGTAAAAAAATTCGAATTTCAAAATAGTTTAAATAAAATTTTTTATTATTCTCATTTAGGAATAAATATATATTTAGGGATTTATTTGAAATTGACATTAAATTCATAATAACTTAAAATATATAGAGATGGTTATTAAAACTAATTTTTTTTTTATTTAAGGCATGAATAGGAAAAAATTATGAAATTGGTTTATCATAATGGATAATAATAGAAAAAAATAAAAGGGTTGGAAAAAATTAGTCAAACTAGGAATGAGAATTATGGTTGTCTATATGTAAATGTTATTTATAACTGTTTAATATAAAGGGTAAAATTCAGTCAAATCGTTAATTTATTCAAATTCGGTTTTTTAACAAATGCTGAAAGTCAAACTATATAACATATTTTTGTAAATTTCATATAAATGGTAAGAATCGGATTTTTATAGTCATTTATATTAATATATATATATATATATATATATTATTTTTGACATTTAGAAATAAATATATTAATAGGTTTAGTTGATAGTGATATTAAAATCATAATAACTTTAAATATTTAGAAATGCATATTAAAAAAATCTTTTTTAATTAAGGAATGAATTTTGATAAATTATTCAATAAGTTAATTATAATTATGGATAATATTACAAAAATTTAAAAGTTTTTCACCCTCAATTATTAAAATGTCAAATTCATTAATGTTAGTTTTTTGCATAACTAGTGAATATCAAACTATATTATCTTATTCAATATTTTACTTATTTATGTAAAATATAATATAAATAGAAATGATAACAAACTTATTTTACTTCACTTCATTTGTCCGCTATTAAACAAGATGGTAAAATGGTGTTTAACGACCATGTGGTAACTGTGGAAAGGGTGGTGTGGGATATTAAGGGTCTTAGTTTTCTTTGGGTTAAAAGTAGATCGGGTTGTTAGTCTTTGCCATGGAAGGGGTGGTGTGGATTTAATGTGTAACTAGATAGGTTGTTTGGTCGTATTATTTCCTGCTGGCGGTTCGGGGCTGTGGTTTTAGCTTTTGGCTAAGCCCATCTTTGTTTTAAGCGTGATGGTTTTAATATAATCGTTTTTTGTTGGGCGTTCAAAAAAAAATTGTCCGCCATTAAATCAAATAATGTTTAAATTAAACAAAAAATGAATGAGATCTTTTTGTAATTTATCAAAATACTGTTGTTCATAATAGGGCCAAAGCTTAAATGTATATAAATTATTTTTATACAATTCATATAAATGTTGAAAATTTTAGTCAACTTATTATTATGGTATTAATTATAAAATTAACTTGTTATCATATACCAAAAATGTATATAATTACCGTAAACTTATTTTGAATTTGAATTTGATATTATAGAAAGTTTGATATTTAATTTATAACTGGAAAATTTGAATGTCTTACCGGAACAAATAATATGATGATAATAACCATGGTATCTCTGATTTAGATTTAGAAGGTAAAATGAAATATTTCGTACATCAACCGGGACAATAACCTGAAATAATAAAGTTTTGTTATAAAATTGATATTATGGAAGATTATAATTATAATTTATAACCGGAAAATTTAAATTGGTCTTACCGGAAAAACGAAATAATGAAATGTCCATGTTATCTTTGATTTTAATTTAGAACCTAGAAAAACAACATGTAAAACAGAAAAACAGGAAAAATATAAGACTTTAAATAAATATAAAACGACCATTGTTATAGATATAACACATAGCCGAAAAAACGTAATAACCATATCAGCTTCTTCGTCGTTTTTGATTTACAATCTAAACTGATTTTATAAAATCAGTTAACAATGAAAATAAAGATAAATAGGTTAGAGGAAACAATAACCGGAAGAAAATATAATGTTGACGGAAATACATATATCAACAATCGGAAGTTTATTATAAAATATAAACTTACCGGAAAACGATTAATACAAATCTAGATCTAGATTAGCCGGAATATATGAGAGGGTGAAAGGAGATCCGGCTAATAGAGAAAGAGAGAAAAATATGTTTAGGGTAAAAAATTATGAAAGCCAATTGGTGACATGCCATTAAGGTGACAAAGATGTGGAGGGCCTAGAATGTTAACCAGTGGCGAAGCTTGGACTCGAGCGTCGGAGGGCCGAACTCAAAATGTATTTAAAAAAAATCATAAACGAGGGGGACGGCTCAAATTTTTGACCGAAAACGGGTAAATATAAACTATATATAAAACTTTCGGGCGAAAAAAACGGATACATTTACACTACTGCGAAAAAAATAGAGAGTTTTCGGGCGAAAACGAGTAAGTTTACACTACATATTAAATTTTCGGGTGAAAAACGGATACATTTACACTACTGCGAAATAAAATAGGGAGGCCGAGCTCAAACTTTCGGGCGAAAACGAGTAAGTTTACACTACGTATTAAATTTTCGGGCGAAAACAAATAAGTTTACACTACATATTAAATTTTCAGACGAAAAACGAGCACATTTACACTATTGTGCAAAAAAACAGGGGGGGGGGGGTGCGGGGCCACCCCTAGCCCTAATGAAACTTCGCCATTGATGTTAACTAGTGGAAATTAAGGTTTACTTTAATAGTATGTATAGATTAATGTCCGTTTGCCCATTATTGTTCGTTAACGTACGTTTACAATATTAACGGACGGACACGGATAAACTAAATTTCTTAATGGACGGACACATAAATGAATTTTCGTTCGGTAGAGTGTTCGTGAATTGTCTGTTTGTCCGTCAAAAGCTTAACAAACAGACAAAAACATGCTCTCGTCCGGTTCGGTTCAATCCGTGTACACCCCTATTTGAGTGAATGTTTTGGATTGCCTATTTTAATTAACAAATCGATCTGAAAGTCAATTTTTATTTTGCCTATTTTGTTAATTATTTGGACACATAAATGAATTTTCGTTCGGTAAAGTGTTCATGAATTGTCTGTTTGTCCGTCAAAAGCTTAACAAACAGACACAAACATGCTCTCGTCCGGTTCGGTTCAATCCGTGTACACCCCTATTTGAGTGAATGTTTTGGATTGCCTATTTTAATTAACAAATCGATCTGAAAGTCAATTTTTATTTTGTTAATTATTTGGGCCCACATGCATATTTTTGAGATTTTCCTTTACAGCGTGTTTTTGGGAGAAACGAGTGTTAAAAAACGTCATGTTTGTGGTTGACGGGAATTTTAACAAGAACACCAACAAATCTGAATGTCTTGTTATACACACGTACTTAGACACAACATCGATTTTAACGGGTTGAAAGAAACATTTATTTTGTTAACCAAAAATTGTAATTTTAATATTATAAAATTATTTATTATTAAACGTAAACGTGTATATAAAGGAGTTATTCTTAAACTATTAAATTACATGACAATCATTTTTCTTATTGTCAATCATATTACATAATATACCAAACTAGTTTTAAATGGGTTAAACCACGAGCCCGTTAGGCCAGTATATACATGTAAACGTGTTGACGAGTTTCACCCAGGCCTGCAATTTTGTGTCATATTTTGTTATTATAATAAATAATTAATAAAATAAAAAGTGCTAACGGCTAGTTAAAAAGAAAGTGAAACCGTAGAAAAGAGCTTACGGGTTTAGAACATTAATTACGTAAATAAAAGTTTAAGATAGAAACTGTGACAACTAATAGCTTAATAAATTCATAAAATAAAATTATGGTATAGTGTTAAGAAGCTTGGATTTTTTTAATGAAGACCAAAGTTCAAACCCCACTAACAACATTTTGGAGGGTACATTCGTGACTAAATGAATGAAAACTGAGGTTTATGTGATCTCCAGTTTGATCCTGAGGGTGTCCGGGTTTTACCACCAGTGAGCCTTCGAGCGGGTGGGGTTTCCCAGAAACTGGAGATAACTTGGAGACACTTTTGGCTCCGTACAGCTGGGTTGGGCTAGCTCACGGTGGCCTTTTGCCAAACAATTATGTTTGTCGGCCGTTAAAAACAAAAACAGACGATAAAATTGTTGAACTTTATGAGTTAAAACATAATTAAGTCTTTATCTTTTGTTTACATGGAATATAAGCTTAAACATAATTAAATTACTTTCATATTTTCATATTCATTATAAATGAAATAGAAGCATGTCTAAGCTTATATTCCATGTCAATCAATCAATCAATCAATCATACCCAGTGAAATCTCACTAATAGCAAATCTATAAGTAGGGTCTGGGGAGGGTGGGATGTAGGCACACCGTACCTCTATCCGATGGGATAGAGAGGTGGCTTCCAGGGAGACCCTCAGCTCAAAATAATATTATATAGGGGGAAAATAAGGGGCATCAAAGTACAATAGTAATAAAATTGATAATAGCACGAAGTAAAATTAATAGTACCAATACATTTATAGATAACCATATAGAACTATATGAGAAGAGGAAACAATATGGTGTGTGACCAAAAATCAGGTAAAGAAAACCCCTAAGGTATTCCTTTCTCCCTAAAAGTCCTTAGCCTTAATTCTAAGTCTCCAAGAATTCCTACCATCAACTATGTCCTCTGAGAGGTTTAGGTCTAGCAAATCATGTCTAATCCTCTCTTCCCAAGTCAATTTAGGTCGGCATCTACCCCTCCTCCCCCCTATAGTAATGTTTTCTAAAAATCTAACAGGGTTCGTCATCTGTCTTCTCTTCACATGTCCAAATCATCTCAATCTCTACTCTCTTATATTCCCTATAGTAATGTTTTCTACATATCTAAGCTTATATTCCATGTAAACATATTAAAAAAAAGAGGCTGGTGGTACGTAACTGAACTTGTAAATATTCCTCGTACCACACTCAACTTGTTGGTATGCATTTCTCATAAGAGGGTTTTGTACATCTAACTTCTTAAATACGAAACCCCATATGATCACTCTTTTAACTTTTTCTAGTCTGCTTCTCTCCAAGAAATTATCACAGCTCATACTCATATTTGTTTCCGTTTAATGTTCTTTTAGATCTTGAGTATCTTTTGGAGGTCTCAAGTTTTGTTACTTTTCGTTTAACAAGTTATCATACAAATCATGGGGCGAGGAAAGATCGAAGTGAAGCGAATCGAGAACAATACGAGCAGGCAAGTGACGTTTTCGAAGAGGCGAACGGGGCTTCTGAAGAAGACCCATGAGTTATCTGTTCTTTGTGATGCTCAGATTGGCCTCATTGTCTTTTCTAGCAAAGGGAAACTCTATGAGTACACAACTCATCCTCTCAGGTCACAACTTTGTTTAGTTATTATTATTCTTCAATCTGCCTTTTTAAACGTACACTCAAAATAAGATCTTGGATCAATCCTGATGGTCTACCTTTTTACTTTTAATTTTGTTAAAAATGGATTTAGGGTTTGGTTTCTTTCCCCTAGATCTAGTTGTTGAAAGCACAACACAAATTTATTATTTTAATAACCTTGGATTTGAATCATAAATGTTGGATAGATCCATAAAATACTTGTATGCATGATAATGATGAAAAGAATGTCTCTCTCTCTCTCTCTCTCTCTCTCTCTCTCTCTCTCCTAGGGTTTGATGAACTTTTGTTATGACACATGAATTTTTGTCCAAAATCTTAAAGGCTTGCATAAATAACTTTTTCTAAATGTTATGAAAGATCCGGTGTTAACTTATGTTCCAAACATCACAGCATGACTCAAATCATAGACCAGTATTTGAAATCAACCGGATCTCGTATTCTTCATCAAAACAACCAGGTAAAAAACCTAGAGTATACTACAAATATTTATTTCTCAACAAACTTAATTTAAACAAAAGTTGAAGATTTTAACGTTTGTTGGATGATGATCTATGAGAAATTGAAGGAACAGATGCGAAGCGAGTTGACAAGAATGAAGAAGGAGACACTGAACCTTCAAATAAGTCTCCAACGATACAAAGGTGATGATCTGAACTCAGCACAGCTTGAAGAGCTTAATCAACTTGAGCAACAGTTGGAATATTCGGTTCAGAAGGTCCGAGCCAGAAAGGTATGGCAGTCAACCCTTGACTAATTAGTTTCTCCTTCTTTTATAGAAATATGAAACCAAACTCATTAAGTTATATATTTAAAATCAACAAATGCAACAAGCATTTCAATCATTTCTCTCTTGACCGCACCATGTTTTCATGAGCGGACCAGCCATTAACAAACCCATCGCTTTACCAGTTAGATCGGTTCGATAGTATTGTTTTAAAAACCGAATCACATCATAAATAAGTTAAAAGTTCAATCATATAATCATATAAATATATAATAAAGAATTTAAAAGAAAGTATAACAATACTTTCTTTTTGTATTGATTTGCATTATTAATAATAAGTATAAACTAAATAAAATAGAGAGTAATGTAATATATAGGTCATTAATTGATATTTCAAATAAAAAAAATAACATAAAAAGTAAAGTTTGAAATTTGGTCCCCATAGTCCAGTTCTGGAAGCACTATCATGATATGTAACATGTTAATATTACCTTATTACTCATTAACCAAATTTTATAATGGTTTGACTTGTAGTGTTTGTTTTTTTTAGTGTCCTTGTGTTATAATAATTTCTGTGTGATTTTGAACATGAATTACGTTCCCCCTTTACTGGATTATAAAAGTAAATTATCATCCAATCAACAATCACTTAAATTTTTTATCTTCAAGACTCAAACTAATTTTTACTATTTACAGTTGCAACTTCTTCAACAGCAGGTGGACAATCTACAACGAGCGGTATCTTTGTCACGCTACATAATCAAAAGACTATATAAACGTATAAACAGAAACTTTCGGCCCATTTTATTTTTCGAATTTATGCAGGAAAAGGTGTTAGAAAAGGAAAACGAAGAGATGTATCAGTGGGTAAGTATTAATTTATTGGTAACTCTATACATTATGATTTGCATTTTTGTGCATTCTAATTACCTGATTATTTTTTAAACAGTTGATGGCTAAGCAACAGCAAGAGATTAGCCAGCAACAAGCAGCTGCAATGACTGAACTAAGGCTTGTTGGACAAGAACATCAACTGTTTGAACAGTTTCCATTTTATGGATCAGAAGAACAGCCCAACAGTGTTCTACAACTTGCTGCAAATCTTCCTCAACTTCAACTACAGTCGTTCCAGTACCACCTCCAGCCCGCCCAACCCAACCTTCAAGAATCAACCAGTGCACAACAAAACATCTACGGTATGTTGATATCCTTTTAACATGTAAATATTTATAGATAGTTACCAGCCACAGTTTTGTGGTAATTAATTAACAAATAATCGTAGAATATGCCAACCATATACCGAAAATGTTTGTTGAATAAAGCCACTGATTAGATAACCACAATTTTGATATATGGTTGTTCTATGGCATTGCAATCCACAGGGGTTAACAACATAAAAAATCATTGCACACAAATGTTCATACTCAAATGTAACTTTCACTTTGACTCTTTGATACCTCATACTTTTTTGTCATTTTTAATTGATCATGATAAATTAACATGTTAAATAAAAATTAGAAAAACTCAATATTGAAAAACCGATTAGATTTTTCTAGTAAACTAATTTAGAATGCTGTGATATCATTGTTGTTAATCCATCGGTGAAGACGTAAACTAAACTTTCACCGAAGGATCATCCGTATCGATCTTCAAAAAGTTTTCTTTTTGATCAATTTGTTTGATCCATCAATCGATTTTGCTTTACGCCAATGTATTTTATTGTAATTAGTAAATTATGGACACTTATAACTTTTTTGTTGTTTCAATATTTTCCTGCTTGTTGTCATTAAATTTTTTTTTTTACTCTAATTCATATATTTCATATCAATGGATTGAAACATCCCTCTTAAAAGTTGCTATAAAAGCTTTTATTATGCAGTTTTGTAAAGTTACATTTATGGAATTCTTAAGACTTTTCTTTGGTCCTTTTTTGCAGACTGATCGCGCTGCTTGGGAAAGGACCTTTTATATATATAGATATTGGTGTGTATGCACAATAATTATGACGGTGATGAAACTTAATTTGATACTTATATATAAAGAGATGCATGCTGCCTTAGGTACTTCTTACTTGGGTATTCGAAAAATTTACATATGTTAATTGTTTCCGTTTACCAAGGCTTATTTGTTATTTTATACGATACTCTTGGGTATATAGATATGCATGCGGAAGCATAGCCAAGAACAATTATAAGTTATAACAACATGTTCACAATAACATTAAAAACCAGTATTGGCGTTGAAACCGTAAAAGCAGGAGCATACAAACCGTAAACACATTAGAGGATTCTTTTTGTTTATCAATTAACAAACAAAAATAATAGAACTCATGGGATCTAATTAAACTTATTAGGTTTTAGTTCACTTAGGCCAGACCGTGTGTAGTGTGTGTTCACTTTCCACTGATAACTGGACAGAGTTTCGTTACCAGTCAGATCATAAAATAACCAATAGTTACATTCGCTGATGACATATGTATAGGCTATGATCTCATCCATATGCCTCAAAAACTGTCTAATCTAATGAATGTCACCCCATACACTGATCGATGTCGAAAGGTCAATCAAAAACATTTGTAAATTACCTTTACTAGCTAGGGCAAATAAGATGTCGAATCCACAGAGAATCAGTGGAAAGTGCAAGTGGAACTCAATTTCTATTGAAAAAATACTTAAAAGTGGACAAATGATGTCAAGCGGTTTAAAAGAGTAGTTTGTAAACAATGGTATGAAAATAACCAAACTCCAGGGTTCGGGTTTTTGCAGCAAGTTAAGGAATTGATAAACTTCTTTGGATGGTTTCTTATAAAATATGTAAATCAAAAGACTTAACGATTGACTGTCTTAATCTTTAGAACTGAATCCGAACAATTGACACGGCTAAATGAAAAACTATTTGATAATCGGTTTTACTTGTTGAAACACAAAATCAATAATATGGTTAACGATAAACGGGTCAATGACGAAATAACTTAATCCTAATTGTTGATGACCACAAATCAATTAACTGACAAAAGATTAAGTAATCAATTAATAAAAACCGTTTAAGCACAAAAGCAAACACAAAGAATTGATCAACAGAATGATTGATCAATTACAAATCCAAAGTTGAAGTATAGAATAACAAAACCTAACATGCAACTCAACCCTATACCCGGAGATGGTTATGAAGTCTTTAGCCTTGCATCTTGACCTTCATGCTCTTAATTATGATGTTGGAGATGATGTTCATGAATTAATCTTGTGATTAGGATGAGTGTTGGTGGTGTAAGATGGCTTCCAAGAGTCCCAAAACTGATTATGATTGAATGCCTTCGACTTTAGGGTTTTAGGGCTTTAAATATAGAAGAAAATCACCCAAAATCCCTTTTCCGTCAGACCAGGCCGTAAGCTACGGTCTGGCCACTGTAGCTTACGGTCAGACCGTAGCTTATGGTCCATGAACTCTTCTTTACGGTGCTACAAGACCAAATACTGTTTTCTTCATAAAATCTTCATTTCAACTCCATTTTCCTCCCCGTTTGCGGCCACTTCTTCGTATTTCAATTCTCTATCATCTCATAGATCATTACTTTCATTTCCACTCCATCATGAATACTCCAAATTAGATTATTTAAGCTCCACACACCTATAACCAAAAACGCACTCAAAGTAATCGTGTTCACAACATATAATAATCAAAACACACGAATTTACACACTTAATACACATATTTTTACCCACACATCACATCCACACACTTATCATTAGCTTGCCCTCAAGCAAACTCTCATGCAACACATACACCGAGATCGACGGTTCATCAATTATCAGTATTAATACTAGTGAGGTATAAGGTCATACCCAATTCCCAATAACTGACACTGTCAAGGTTGATAACCCACCAAATAATTTAATGATTCATTTTAAAATTTTGAAACCGCCCAAACGAGTGTACTTTGTTTCCGGTTAAGGCACACATGTTCATACCCCTCATATATAATATCTCTCATCTCGGTTTAATATCTGGACCAGCAAAAAAATATGCTAGTATCTCTCTTTCCTCTATACCAAGTATGACCAAAAAGTAATAAGCTTGGAAGCAAGTCATGTCTCCACCTATATAAACGCTTTGACACAAGTGCAAATCCAGAGGACTTAAAACGGGTTGTAACGGGGCTAAGTGTAAGGGTATGGAAGGGGATGTTTAAAGTAGCTCAGACAATCCGATCCGGCTTATTACAAAACAACTAAATAAACAATGACTTAATTTATTCCAACGACTAAACACCTAAACAAGCTCACTGACTTTCTTTTACAACCAATACTGACTAGACTATTTTTGAGCTTTTCTTTGACTTTTCATCATTTTTTTCCTTTTTTTTTTCTCTTTTTTTTCAAACTCGTAATACTTGAACTTTGCAACTTTAACAAAAATTTATTTTTATTTTTATTCACAATAACCATAATGCTAAATACACCCTATTGATAAATACTAAAACAATTACAAAGAAACCTATTAAGCCAGATCGTCTCGCAATATAACACTGGGGTTGATTGAACGAAAGAATAGGTCAAAAAATGTTTTCTAATGGAACCAACCCCCCGCCCCTCTCATTATACACGCTCATATATATAACGTATGAGGCCCAACCCCCAATACTCACACTCTCACTCATCCAGACGAGGCTTTACCTAATTGCTTCTATCACTTTTGCATTCATACCAAGCTAAGATCTCGAAATGAATGAGACAACCAAGTTCTAGATATTATGAGCATACTGGTTACTCTCTATAATGGGATTCAAATGACATGTGTATATACTATATATTATATTTGTATTATATAAAAAGCAAATATCACACACATACCGGAGAAATTAGGCTGCTGACATGAAATATGTGTACCTGTCCCCATGACTCATTATCCCCATCTAAATGGTTCATTTTAATTGTCTAATTTTTGAAAAACATTTGCATTGGAAGACTTTCGAGAAGCTTAAAAATTGACCATGACCAATGACCTCTACTTGGCATTAATACTAACAATTAACAAGTTACGATTCCGGTTTTTGCGCACAATCAAGCTACTTTAAGGCTAAAAATTTTTAATTTCTACATATTTTTTCATCCCCACACTTGAGATTTACATTGTCCTTAATGTAACTCAGATTTTCAAAAAGAGATGCAAACACGGGATATTCATACCAATTGCGATTCAAGTGACAACCAATTACCCATCTCCAGATTTAAATAAAGTTGCATACCATTAAACGAAACACTTAAAGTTTTTAAACATAAGCATAGACACTAGCATCAACCACACGACCTGAAAGTTCATCACGCCACCCGACCACCCATAACACAATTATTAATCAGTCAGTAAAACATAAAAGATAGAGAGAGACACATGGACCTGATCAGCAGATCAGGGAGTGCTAGAAAATATGGCGGCTGCGGGTCACCAAAGATAGACCTCATAGTGTCCATGACACCAGAGAAGTTAAACGCGTCTGACGAACTTCCCGCACCAACATCCTGAGCTGCATCTGCCCGAGGATCCACCCACCTCGAATGATGAATCTGAGGTGGTGGATAGTGTGTACTCCCGTCAAATTGCCCCAACGATGAGTAGTCAATCATCAGTGGATTATTCACCACCGGCTCACCCCGATGCCACGCTGTATGTGCCCGACTCTGGCGATCATCCTCATATCGATCATTGATTTCTTGCTGCCAGTTATACGCGTGGGTTTGATTCCACGACTCCATGCGGTCATACAATCTCCGGGTCTCTCTCCACTGCATCTCTGCGTTCCGATTATGTTGGTCAATTATGTATTTAAACTCACTACCCCAACTACCATAGACCGGTGGCCTCGAAGCTTGTAACCAGTCAACCATTCCTGCAGTATCTTGCACCATCTCGTGTGGAAGTTGAGTCGGGGCTTGTTGTGGCTGCCCCGATGAACTCCCCCTGATCACTTCTCACTGCCTGTCGTGGAGCCTGATGACCCCGACTATCCGGAAAAAACACATACGGTTCCTCAATCACATCCTCAGCATGCCCACTCTTTACTGCCTTCAGCTACACTTGTGTATCAAAATGTTGGATATAAACATATC
Organism: Bidens hawaiensis; assembly: GCF_021521415.1. Classification (NCBI taxonomy): domain Eukaryota; kingdom Viridiplantae; phylum Streptophyta; class Magnoliopsida; order Asterales; family Asteraceae; genus Bidens; species Bidens hawaiensis. Next base: position 13,852 of record NW_027498413.1, on the reverse strand, counting down.
CTCCTTCCTCATGATAAAGAAAACTCTCTTTCTGCAACAGCTCTTTATCAAAAAGACGCAGAGTCTTCTCAACTGCTGGTATATCCGCTCGAATCACTCCATTTTCCTTTAATAAAGTTGTAATCAAACGACAGTGTGGGATAATTAACTTTAACTTCGTCTCTCTTTCCCTCCAGATATTCATCATAACCAAATACCGATACGAAATCTTTGGTGTACCCGTCATCAATGCATGCAACACTGGAATTTCCCATTTTCTGACTTGAGTTTCGTCACCTCGCTTCGGCATTACATTAAAGACCATCACACTCAACAACAACCTTGCTTGAAACTTCTGTGAAGACCCGAGCCCCGGTGCGGAAGCGTGAATAATCGGTATTAACGGTGGTGCTCGGATCCGGGTTACGATAATAATGGACGGATGTGGAGAGTTCGTTTCGATTAACAATCAATAATGGGATGAACACTTGTAATCAAAACACAAAAGATAGATGTAGAAGTATGATTTCATTAACCGAATGATTCTCATCAAGAACACTCATACATACATTCATACATACATAATCATTAACAATCAATAATGGGAGAGCTCTTTCCCGGGGGAAAACTCTCAATACAAAATAATCTCACAATGCACACATGACCTAAATCATCTATTTATACTAGTTTTGTGCCTTGGTCTTCACTCAACCGCCACTTGGATAAGACCAAAGTAATAAAATATAATATACTATTTCACCCGTCAAATGCTTCAATTACTCGTTATAATATTTTGTTGTCTTTCTTTAATTTCTTATTATAAACGAGTAACGATTCGATGCGTCGGTCTAAAATATCATACCCAACAACTTCAGATTGTTTCGCAGCATCGTATGGGCACGTCCCGGTTTAAAGATCCAATTTCATTCTCTCGTACAAAGGATGTTTATCCAGGTTTACATACAACTCGTCTTCCGAAGGATACACATACTCTCCTGATGGTTTAGAATCAAATGGTTCTATCCTCCGCAAAGTGTCCAATGATATAACCACCTCCTTATTATTTGTCTTCCCAATCAACCTCATTGACTTGTACGGATTTCTTCCCCAATCAACTCTCAACGATGCGACCCACTCTTGAATAGCATCTATGTAAATTTCCTTATCTTCTTCATCATAACACTTCAATGCTGCCTCCCAACCTAAGGTTTCAAACATGGTTATAATACCAAACGGCCTCAGGAGATTACTCGAAACCCGTCTCTCACACATAAACCCATCTATTTTGTTTTTCAACTTTTTCATCGCATCATTAAACAACTCCGCTTGCCAATACGGATCCATTCCCGATAACGGGCCCCCACCCTAAATTGGCTTAAGGGGAGGTGCCATTCCTTCATCTTCATATGGTTCCTACATGGGATCCTCCTCGTCCTCAGAATCTCTCAAAATTAATCTTCTCTTGGGCAAAGGCGGTGGGTCGGCCGACGATGAGGCAACCTTCCCTTTGTTCCTTGGCGGGTTTTTCCTAGTATCATCGGTCCTTACCATCCTACACAATCACAATCAAGCAAAAATTGCAAGTCAAATAACATGATAAACCTTCCAAATATCCCCACACTTATTGTTGGTTATGGGTGTATGACTCGTTGATTCAATGTTTATAAAACAACTTCAAACTCTAACTTGTAAAAGTTGATCTATGTCATTAACCCAACATGTTCCATTAATTATATAAACATCAATCACTTTATTATCAATCTTCATCTTGCAAAATTTCAACAAGCCATCATAACCAAATCATTATAACCCATAACACCCATAAACTAATCCCTTAACAAATCTAATCTTACAAGTGTGGAGACATTATCACCATAACAATCCCTAACCTCAATCAATATGCATAAATTAGAACTTGAACTTCATCACAAACCTTAGGCTTCATCAATATAAAATCAAGTGAAATACATAACTTTTTAGTGATGAGAGTTGATGTCCTAAGCTTCAATTACAATAAAAAACACTTAAACTTGAAAATCCCTAAACTTGATTTTTATGGTTCTTCACACCCTCACGAATCCGGCAAAAATCGATCAAGAATTGTTGAAAACCGACACCATAGGTGAGTTCCTCTCAAAAAAATTATGAGTTTAGAATCTGAAATCAAAAGATTTGGTTGAGTAATTAGAGAGTTAGGGTTGTGGGTTATGGGTGTTCTTGGTAGTAAAGAGAGGAAGAAGATGAAGAAGAAGAAAGAAATAGGAAGGAGTGGTGATGGGTAGGTTATATTGTGTGATGGAGGTTAATTGGTTTAGTTGTTATATTATTTTCTTTTATTTTATTTATTTATTTTTTTAATTTTTTTTCAGAAACCAGAAAAATCCTGACCGTAAGCTACGGTCTGCATGTGCATCGTAAGGCAGATCCTACTAACCGTAGCCTACGGTCAGACCATAAGCTACAGTCTATGGATTTCTTTTAGAAGAAGAGAAATAAAAACAAAAACGAAAAATGCTCGGGTTGCCTCCCGAGAAGCGCTGAATTTAAAGTCGACAGCCCGACGTTACTTGGCCCTTATCACTTGCTGAATATGATGGTGCAATAGCTATGAAACTCACCACCGACTCATGTATGATCTTATTCAAGTCCGCATCTTCCAAATATGGCTTTAACCTATGCCCATTAACTACCTGCCATAGATAATAATCGAAATCCTCAATTTCGACCTTGCCAAACTGACCGACACGCTTCAACTGATAAGGTCCCATCCACTTACTCTTTAACTTACCCGGGAATAGTTTTGCTCTCGAAATGTATAACCAAACCCGTTATCCTTCTTCAAAAGTCTTCCTCTTAATCTTGCATCATGCACTTGTTTCATCCGGTCTTTATATGCTGACGCGCACTCATACGCTTCATCTCGCAGCTCATCCAGCTCACATATATTCAACTTTCTTTCTTTACCTGCACACTCATAGTCTAGATTAAAATTTTTCACGGCCAATCAAGCACGATGGGCAAGTTCCACAGGTAAATGGCATCCTTTCCCGTAAACCAACAGATAGGGGGTGGTACCGATAAACGTTTAAAAAGCGGTACGGTAAGCCCATAAAGCATCGTTTAATTTTGTTGACCAATCTTTTCTATCGGGTCTTAGTGTTTTTTGTAAAATTTCTTTAATTTGCCTATTAGATACCTCAACTTGACCACTCGTTTGAGGATGGTATGGTGTGGCTATTCGGTGGTTTACGCCATACCGTTTAAGTAATTTGCCAAAATTAAAGTTTTTAAAATGGGAACCCCCATCACTAATAATAATGCGAGGGAAGCCAAATCTCGAGAAAATATTTGATTGGAAAAATTTACAAACAACGGCATGGTCATTCGTTTTGGTGGTGATTGCTTCAACCGATTTTGAAACATAATCAACCGCCACCAAAATATAGTAATTCCCGAAGGAATTTTGGAACGGCCCCATATAATCAATTTCCCAAACATCAAAAATGTCCACAACGAGGATTGGTTGCATGGGCATCTCGTTCCTCCTGGAAATGCTACTTAAATTTTGACATCTCACACAGTTCTTAGCATATTCTGCTGCATCTTTAAATAATCTAGGCCAATAAAAACCATAAGCTAAAATTTTATGACCCGTTTTTGCCCGCTAAAATGTCCACCGCATGCAAGTGAGTGAGCATGTGATAACACACTTCGAATCTCCTCATCTGGAATACATCTCCGATAGACTTGATCAGCCCCTACTTTAAAAAAATTCGGATCTTCCCACACGTATTGCTTCACCTTAGACATGAATTGATGTTTCTTTTTCTTGGGCCAGAATTCTGGGATGGTACCCGCAACAAGAAAATTAATGATGTCAGCATACAATGTTAAAGTAGAAACAACAAATAATTGCTCGTCTGGGAATGACCCGTTTATAGCCCTGGTATTCTCTTCCTCTTGACCCGTCAGTCTAGATAAATGATCAGCAACCACATTCTTGCTTCCTTTCTTATCATGGATCTCCACGTCAAACTGTTGGATCAACAAAATCCATCTAATTAAGTGCGTTTTGGATCCTTCTTCTCCATCAGGTACTTAACAACGTTGTGATCTGAAAACACAATAACCTTGCTCCCACAAATATAAGATCTAAACTTATCCAAAGCATATACTACTGCGAGCAACTCCTTTTCTGTAGTTGTGTATTTTATTTGAGCGTCAGAAAGGGTTTTGCTAGCATAGTATATGGCAATGGGTTTCTAATCCACCCATTGACCCAAAACAGCCCCAACCGCATAATCACTTGCATCACACATAATTTCAAATGGAAGTGACCAATTAGGTGATAACAAAATTGGGGCCTCAACCAGTTTGTTTTTAAGAACGTTAAATGCATTTAAACAATCTTCATCAAAAACAAATGGCACATCTTTTAAAAGAAAATTATATAACGGTTTTGTGATGACACTAAAATTTTTAATGAACCGTCGGTAGAATCTGGCATGTCCCAAAAATGACCGGATTCCTTTAAAATTTGTAGGGGGTGGCAAATTAGATATGACATTAACTTTTGCCCGGTCAACCTCGATCCCCCTACTCGAGATGACATGTCCTGAAACCGTTCCCTCTTGAACCATGAAATGGCTCTTTTCCCAACTTAAGACCAAATTCGTTTCCATACATATTTTTAAAACCTTTATTAATTCGTTTAAATATGAATCAAAAGATGAGCCGAAAATAGAAAAATCGTCCATAAAAATTTCAAGTGATTCCCCGACCATATTTGAGAAGATACTCATCATGCACCTTTGTAAGGTGACCGAGGAATTACACAAACCAAAAGGCATTCGCCTAAATGAGAAAGTACCGTATGGACACATGAAAGTGGTCTTTTTGGTCATCGGGATGGATAGCAATTTTATTGTACCCCGAGTAGCCATATAAAAAAAATAAAATTTCTGACCTAATAATATTTCGATGATTTGGTCAATGAACGGTAGAGGGAAATGGCATCTTCCTCATTTTCATGAGGATTCAACCCGTCAATGATGTCAGCCGCGAAGCATTCATCACTCACCAGAGGGTTAGACCCGTTTGAAAAAAAAATCAACCTAAGATTTTTATTCCCAAAAGCCATGTCAACTACTCCGTTTCTACAGTTTATTAAAGATTAGCTGTTTCCAAAAAGGTCCTACCGAGAATCACGTTCGGTTGCCATTTTGGGTCAACTGTAACATAATCTAGAACCAAAAAGTCGACCGGGTAATAAAAATCCTCGATCATAACAATCACATTAGTAACAATTCCCCTAGGAAGCTTAAGTGTCAAATCAGTTAACACCACAGTGGTGTCGGCTTTTCGAAGTGGACCAAAATCATTTAGGTCATATAAGCTTCCCGGGAGAATACTCGCCCCTTCTCCAAGATCTAATAATGCCCTTTGTCATTTTAAAATCTCCCACTTGAATGGGTATTATTGGCGTTCCCGGATCTTGCAACTTGGGTGGGAGGATTCCCGTCAAAACCGAGCTCACATTAGCAGTTAAATCAACCTGTTTGGGCATCTTGTGAGTTCGATTTTGAGTACACAAGTCCTTCAAGTACTTAGCATATGCGGGGACTTGTTTGATAGCGTCAATGAGGGGTAAATTAATTTTTACTTGTTTAAAGACTTCCCACATTTCCTCCTGATGTGGGCCCCCTTTTTTTGGTGATGATGTTGCGGGATTCACCAATGCCTGAGGAAACGGGACGGGTTTACCCATGGGCCTCGTATCCTTGGTGGTTGGTGTTTCTTTTTATTTTACTGGTTTGTTTAAATTTTTATTAATTAACGTTTTTGGTTTATTTATTTGTATAATCTCCACCTCATCATCACTGTTCCCATTTTCTCCCAATTCTTCCACCAGTCCTTCTTCGAAGGATGATGATGGATTTACCCCGTTATCATAAATCTCACCGTTTCTAAGAGTACTTACCTGGTTAATGTGGGTGTTCTTTCCACTTGAAGAGCTATTGTTCTGATGGCTACGATTCTTCAAAGTGTCACTCGGTAACTTGGATGGATTTCGCTTTAGGCTCGCCATTTCTTCGGCCAGTTGACTCACCTGTTTATCTCTTGCAACATTTGCCTTTTCTTGAAGCTCCAACCTCTTACTCAGTGCCTTATTCTAGGTGTTTTGATCTGCCTTCATCTGTTTCAATAACTCCATCACATCCTTAAGTGACCCCTCTTTGTTCCCAGAAGAATTTCCTTGCCCCAGCTGATAACTCTTTTGATAACCCTTATTGTAACCCCCAGAATCTTTTTGATTGTACCCACTCTGACCGCTTCCCGAACTATTAACATACTGTTTCTGGTTCAACTGATAACATGTCTTCTGAAAACTATCTTGAATGTTCGGGTTCTGTAGCATGTTCGGATTTCCATAACTGAAGTTTGGATGATTCCAGAGGCCCTGATGATAAGTATTTGAGTTCATATTAATGTATTTCCTTTCACCCTGCACATAGTTGACCTCTTATTCTCCAGTTTCTTCATCTTGCACAACCCCACAACTCGCAACCTCGTGTCCTAATTCCCCACAACCTTCACATACCGGATATGTTTTTCCTGATTTCCGGCTCCTTGTACACCTGCAACCAACAACCTATCCATCTTCTTTTCCCGTCTATCCATTCTATCATCTGACCCCTGAGTTTCAACTGCTTTTTCCGCTGACCTTTTTGACATCCTGTTCGACCGTGCTTGTCTCTTTGAATTACTCGCGTGTCTCTCCAAATGTCCCCAATCCTCGTTTTCATCATTTTCAAGAAAAGATCCATTCATGATGGCTTGGAGGTCACAAACATCATCATTTGAGAGCTATCGTGGAATGCCTTTATCAATTCCCATAAGGCAATCCCATGATGTGGACAAGTCCTCAACAATCGTTTAAACCTTTAGAATGATTCATAAAAACTTTCACCGGTGATTTGCTGAAAGTTTTGAATGTTGTTACGGGCCTCTGTGGAGTATAATACTCGTCTAAAAACTATTGTGCCAAGCCTCCCAAAGTGAAAATACTAGCTGATGGCAACGATCGAAACCACTGTTTTGCCGCATCTTTCAAGCTAAACTAGAAGACTACCATCTTCACCTCTTCTGTAGTAAAGCCTTGACTTGAGATAAGTGCGCATATTGAGTTGAAGTCACTCAAGTGTAGGTATGGTTCTTCTATAGCCTTTCCATGAAATGTAGGTAACCCCGTCAAACTATTATGCCTTACCCAAAAAGTTTTTCCACGTCTGACTGGGATGATGATTGGTAGAGGATTCGTAGCCACTTGTGGAATGAAGTGGCTTTGAATGCCTCTGACTGGTGGTGGAACAAATGCCCTTGGAACTCCGTCATCAAAATCACAGTACGGCTGTTCATGGTTTGGTTGCCGTCTAGGAGCTCGATTTCTCTGATTTTCCGGATGATGCTGTTTAATCTCTTGGTTATCACGGATATCTTGTTGCTGATATCGACCCCCTTGTTCATCTCTAAACTCCTCCTCATCCTCATAATCGAAACCAAGGTCGTCCCCTATCTGCCAATTTTCCACTCGTGCACTAGCACGATTAGTCTCGGGTCTTTCCTCTCTCAAATCATCGTGTCTTTGATGGTTTACTGGGGCGGATCTGATTGACATGTTGTCATCCATGTTTCTGGGATTACGGTTAACATCTCTTTGGTTGAACAGATTGCGGTTTCTGTCATGGTTAACGTTCTGTGGGATTGGTTGCTCTTGGGTACGTAGTTGGTAAACATTTGGGTCTCTTCGGTTTCGGTTACTCATGGTCTCTTGTTTTGGTGTTATGATTTCGGGTATTTGGTTTAGTATGGGTTTCTGAGCTACCTGGTTTCGTCTTGCTGTTTTCTCGATTTCGGGATCAAACTGGAGCGGCTCTTTCTCACGGGAATATCTCTTCTGCATCAACTTGTGAAGTTACCTACACAGACAAAAACAGTAACACCCTGCGTAAAATCAACGAAGAAAAGTTCAAAACAAAAACTAAAAACTAAGCTAAACTAGCACTTTGCGCGTTGATTCACCGGCAACGGCTCCATTTTGATCGATGTCGAAAGGTCAATTAAAAATATTTGTAAATTACATTTACTAGCTAGGGCAAGTAAGGTTTCGAATCCACAGAGAATCAGTGGAAAGTGCAAGTGGAACTCAATTTCTATTGTAAAAATACTTAAAAGTGGACAAACGATGTCAAGCGGTTTAAAAGAGTATTTTGTAAACAATGGTATGAAAATAACCAAACTCCAGGGTTCAGGTTTTTTCAGCAAGTTAAGGAATTGATAAAATTCTTTGGACGGTTTCTTATAAAATATGTAAATCAAAAGACTTAAAGATTGACTGTCTTAATCTTTAGAACTGAATCCGAACAATTGACACGGCTAAATGAAAATCTATTTGATAATCGGTTTTACTTGTTGAAACACAAAATCAATAATATGGTTAACGATAAACGGGTCAATGATGAAAGAACTTAATCCTAATTGTTGATGACCACAAATCAATTAACTGACAAATGATTAAGTAATCAATTAATAAAAACCGTTTAAGCACAAAAGCAAACACAAAGAATTGATCAACCGAAATGATTGATCAATTAAAAATCCAAAATTGAAGTATAGAATAACAAAACCTAACATGCAACTCAACCCTACACCCGGAGATGGTTATGAAGTCTTTAGCCTTGCATCTTGATCTTCATGCTCTTGATTATGATGTTGGAGATGGTGTTCTTGAATAAATCAAGTGATTAGGATGAGTGTTGGTGGTGTAATATGGCCTCCAAGAAGTCCCAAAACTGATTATGATTGAATGCCTTCGACTTTGAATGCCTTCGACTTTAGGATTCTAGGGCTTTAAATATAGAAGAAAATCACCCAAAATAGCTTTTCCGTCAAACCCGACCGTAAGTTACGGTCTGGCCACCGTTGCTTACGGTCAGACCGTAGCTTATGGTCCATGAACTCTTCTTTATGGTGCTACCAGACCAAATACTTATTTCTTCATAAAATCTTCCTTTCAACTCCGTTTTCATTTTCATCCCCGTTTACGGCCACGTCTTCGTATTTCAATTGTCTATCATATAATAGATCAATACTTTCATTTCCAGTCCATCATGAATGCTCCAAATCAGCTTCTTTAAGCTCCGTTAAGCTCTGTTAAGCTCTGCATACCTGTAACCACAAACTCACTCAATGTAATCGTGTTCACAACATATAACAAATCAAAACACACGAATTTACACACTTAATACACATATTTTTACCCACACATCATACACCACTACATAGACGTATGTGTTGGAAGTATTTTCGGACACTAAGTCACAAGTCGATGAACTTGAGGGACCAATATTGACAAGTAGGTCATAATGGTTATGTTTCCTAATTATATTGCAATTATAATTGGTAATGTTTTGGCTATCAAGTTAGGTTAGTCTATATAAACCAAGTTATGGTTAAACATTAGAGAATGTGAAGTTGATGTAACCGAGTTAGGGTTCATCAAGAGTCAAACCAAGTTAGGGTGTGAGGGGTTGTAATCAGTTTTTGAGTGAGATTTTACGATAAATAAACAAGAGTTATTTGTTTAGTTCGTGTTTGATTATCGATCCGAGACTTGAATTGGTATTAGATCCAAGTTTAATAAATCGATAATCGAGTTAACTTTTATCAGCAGTGAGGCGGATCAACAGTACAGTGATCGGCATCGAGCGTTGGCTTGAGGAGGAGCTATCACCGGCGCATATCGGAACCAAGTTGGGTTACCGAATCATGGGTACTGTTACGCCGACATCGAGTAGGCTATTCGGGAGCCATTGATTCGGAAATAGTAGGTTTCTGATCGGTTTGCTGCAAAGGTTTGTTCGGTTTTCAAAAGGCATTCAAAGCTGATCAATTGAAGGTTTACTTGGGGCTGTTCACATCAGTTGTTGGATTTCAAGTTGGATATCGGGTTGGGATCATCTAGACTTGCGAGATCGTGTTGCGGTGTGGAAGATAGTTTTCGTATACGTGATCTAATTTGTGGTAAAGGTAAAAGGCAAAGAAAATGATTTCTATATTTGATTGGTTGTTTGGATAGAAAGTCAAAAACTAAGAATTATACTTGGTTTTGTGTTACCTGGAATCCAAAGAAAAGAAAATTTTGTTATTTTCTTTCTGTGAACTACGAAAAATTCATGGTTCGTTTTTTACGGGTTAAATGAGTTATGTTCTGATAAAGGATTTGAAAGATGTGCTCATGTTTTGATATGGAAACAGAAGAAGATCAAGGAAGATTGATGTTCGCTCGATTAGATGACCGGGATTGCAGCCAAAGGAGTGGTTATGCGAGTTCATACGACTGAGTGAATGGTCGGGGATAGGGTCACATAGGTAGTCGAGTTTATGAGAGCCAAAGAAACACATCTATGGATCAAGAAAAGTTCCGGGAGGTCATAACCGGTATGATGAAGACCAAGATGGTTGTGAAAACCGAGAACGTCAAGCTTATGGGTCAAATAAACAGGGCAAAAGAGACATGCTCAGAGTTGAAGAGCCATCTATTTTGGAGTAAGAAATTAGGGGGTGATTGTTGGAAGTAATTTCGGATACTAAGTCACAATTCGGTGAACTTGGAGGGACCAATATTGACAAGTAGGCCATAGTGGTTATTCTTCCTAATTTCATTGTAATTATAATTGGTAATGTCTTGGCTAGCAAGTTAGGTTAGTCTATATAAACTGAATTATGGTTAGACATTAGAGAATGTGAAGTTGGTGTAACCGAGTAGGGTTTATCAAGAGTCAAACCCGAGTTAGGGTTTGAAGGTTTGTAGTCAGTTTTTTAAGTGGTATTTTCTGATTAATAAACACGAGTTATTTGTTTAGTTTGTGTTTGATTATCGATGCGGGACTTGAGTATGGGCTATCAAAAAAAGCATACGTATGGGCTATCAAAACAAGCATACGTATAGATCTATATCTTTTACATAAGTTACATTAATTTAAACCACTTAACTATCCAAACTATACCAACTATGTTCAAAGTACAAGACTAACATAACATGCTGCATCAAAAAACTCCCCCTTGTGTTGTGCTTTGTATTAAGCCTTTTAGTACATCCATTTGGTCTACTAGTTCCCACCAGCATAGTCACCTTAAGAATAGCATGCACGAAATAGTCTATGTAAATGTAGTGTCAGCTCATTGTCTTCATTTTTCTTCCACCTGATTTGGATTCTCATATAGAGTCTTGATATCATTCATTAAACAGTTCATCATCCACATTGGATCAAGAACTACATTGAATCTCTTATCAATCCATATGCCAACACAATAATCGCTTCCCCCCATCTTTTCATCATAATACCATAACTGAAAACTTGGTAAAATAAATCTTGTTCCATAATATTCAGTGGCATCTTCTTCAACACACAAGGAGCTTTGACTTTTAGCTTCACTTTCCTGAATCTGGTACTACCAGATACGAATATGGGGTTGGCAGAATTCAAAACCATGATTTACTTCATAGACTATGACTATGAAACCATCTAAGCAACTCACTTCACCATGATTAATAAACGGTCGAAATGCCAATGTTCTAACATCCCAACGAGGGCAATTTTAAAATGTTAGTTAATTTCTCAAAATATTGTACCCTATTGCCCCGTTTAATGATGAAAATATTCAACTTAGGCTCATACATCCTGAAATGATGTCACCTTGAGCACTCTTCACATTCAAGAATTTTTCTATCCGACCCTTCTCTAACTTGGCTTTGGTTTGATCATAATACTTCTTTTGGTCTTTTTCACCAAGCCAGCCACTTGGTGAATCATTTAGAGTGATTTTCCCTCCTGGAGTTATTTACCTTCTCAACAGTCTCCTTCTCCTTAAAAATCTCTTAAGCTTCCCTAAACTTTTGATCAATAGATCCTGAATCTCCTCATTTGTTGCTTGATTTTTATACAACTTCGATATTCCTCAGCACTGATGTCTTCAATCTCAACTTCATCAAAAAATGTATGATCATCAGCATCTGGGTGCTCTTCAACATCAGAGAAGTGATCTTCTATCTCAACATCATTAAATTTTTTGCCATCTTGTCAACCTTTTCCTCATTCAACTCCAATTAGAACAACAATTCACTCTATGGACAAGCAATAATCAACATTACTCCTTCCTCTATATCATCTTCATTAACTTGACTTTGTATAATCCCTGACACATCAACAAACATCATAGTTTTGACCTTTTGAGTCTCAACTGGCAAGGATAACAGATTCTTCATGAACAACCACTTGTTAACCCGAAGTCTCCCCTGAGTAGATGTACCAGTTGACGAAAAAGGTGGCTTATCACCACAAGTATTTCCCGCTTCAGGATCACCGTCTTTGTCATTACCCTTTAACCTCCTTAGTTCATCATCACAACATTGCAACTGAAGGATTATCCCACAAAGAAGCGACCATTTTCTTTAGCTCTATATTTTCTTTCCATAACAACTTCACTTATTTAGCCATCTTCTCTGCCTGTTCATTGCTAGCCTCCATATTCTGACAAAATGAGCATTCATTTGAGTAGCTTGAAGATTGACTACATTCATCAATATAGCTACTATTGTTGAAGAGGAATATCAGTATAAGTTGCAACACCAGCTGTTCTGAAACTGTCTCCTAATGGTTAAAGACCCTTGAGGTTGTTCAAACCTTACATTCACGATTATCAAAGTGCATGAAGGAGATGTAGACAGAGGAAATGATGGACCAGGAGAAGAAAATGTAGTACTTCTATGAGTAGAAGGTGTGCTTGGAGTTGTAGTCATTGTGTTGCCTTTGTTAAAACTAAAGAAGTTGAACTAGAAATAGACTGAGAAACAACAATTGTAGCAACTTATTGTAGATAAACTTGAGTGACATTTAGAAATAAAGGATGAAAGGAAGCACTTTGCAAAAAAATCATTGCTGGAGTGTCTTGAGCAGTAGTGGTAGTTTGCAGCCTTGTCTCTTACGCGTTGGCTGAGGAACTACTTGAGGAGCTTTTGGCATGTGGGGCCAGGGTTATTCATGATAATAATCTGCTTTTTCCTCAGATGAAGAGGCTCTTGAGGTTCAATGGCTACTTGCTTCCCTTTATCCTTCCTCAATGTCTTCTCAACCTGTGGTTGTACAAAACCACCTTTATCACCATCACCATCAGTTCCACCACCACCCTCGTTATCGTCATCATCTTCATTATCATCTCCATCATAACCAGAATAATGATTTCTCAATTTATCATTTGGGAGGAGTAGGACAATCAACGTCAGATAGTGACCTATTAACCTCTTCGTTTTAGGTCTTTCCTCCTCTGTCTTACCATGATACGACAACATTCTTTTCTCATCATGTCAGCATGTAAAAATTGAAATTCAATAAGATCAGTTTCATTGTTGATATCTTTTGGCAAATCCGGAAGCAACATGTTAATGATCATTTTAAAGAAACAGGATACATCAAAATTTATCTATTTTTTGTTGTGCAGTTCTCTATAACGTGTAAGAATACAAGCTCATAGGAATTAAACAACTTGTTTAGAATAATGCCACCATGCTGATTGAAGTAAATTCCTGCATTGATCAAAACCCGCACGTGTTCCACCAATACAATGTACCAAAACATGCATTAAACACTTGTATTGTGCGCATAAATAGTCTTGTTGTACTGAACAACAAGTAAATTCCCATTATATACACATCAATATCTGTATCATGAAATACCAAACACTCTCTAAGTGTCTGAGAAGTTATGGTAATATCTCTCCCTTGAATAGTTGCTTTAATAATGCGAGTTGCCGG